>NW_027527135.1:526650-677101 GCF_008692635.1 Crocuta crocuta
AAAAAAAAAAAAACATTTAAAAAAATAAAATAAAATAAATCTTTAAAAATATGTGGGACTATATTTAAATCTTTAAATGAAGAGCATAATTTCTCTATAGAAATACAAATTACCAAAATTAATAGAAAAAGCATAGAATACCTACCGGGCAATAACAATAAGAGGAATCCTTTTTCTCTTTAAAGCATCCCAGAATGTACAGAAAGAAGAGACCACCCCCCATGTTTTTTTTTTAATTAGGTACCTATTTTAACTTTTCATCTTGAAAGAATCGCAGATCCACATCTTGATTTTCCAAGTCCAGTCCAATTTTGTAGTCATACTTTTATGAAGATAAATTTTGAATCTTATTTTTACATTATAAATGAGAAAATAAGATAAAGATAAGTCCCCTTTTTATCTAAAGATATATATTACATATATGTTTCTGTGATGAGAGAGAGGAAGGGGGAAAGAGATTCACTTTCTTGCTTAATAACAAATCCAGAAAACATGGTTTATGTTATACTGCTCCCTGAAATGAGAAAAGAAGAGATTTTAATCTTGGCAGAGCTTGTATTGAGTTGCTGACAATATTCTTTCCTATATTTGATAATACTAAAAATCTCAGAATGGTCTTCTTCAGTATCAGTTGGCAGTGTATACATTTCCTGTACCTTTTACAGCCCTCTTTTTTAATCAAGTGAAGTAAATAGAATTTAAAGCAAAAGAAAGCACATTTGAAAACTTCAGAAGATAAGCTGACCAAGTCCCCAAAGTTTTGTATTATTTTTGCATTCCTGCTGCTGTTAGTTCTAGAGTGCAGAACATTTGATTTGTGTGCATTTAGTCAAGAAAATCAACTCTTAAATTTATTTTTGCTGACTTCTTGTCAAATGTGGGATCTTGCTTTTTTCCCTCCTTGTATAATAAAACAGCTGCTTGCTGACTGTTTAAAGAAAGAAACATACATAAAAACATCAAACACATACTTCAATTCTTCTACTGCCAGCTTTAGTTTTAGGTTTGCTGATTCTCTGAGCTGCAATCAACACCATTTATTGTTTTCATTGTATTCTCCTCAGTGCCTGCCAGGTTGGCTAAATTGGCTCTACTGGCATTGCTATCAACTTCTTTAAAAGGATTTATAAGATTCTCTGAATAAGAGATTATACTTTCTAATTCCAAATTGTAATTGAAAACCCGATCTGCTCCCTTACTTTTGTGTGACACCACATTTACCAACATTGTCATCTTATTATTTTCTCCTGATTGGATGAACACAGAGCTCATTAACCAGTATGTGATGTGCTAAGCAAAACATTTGAAAGTAGGTACCTTCCTCTTCCTCATTCTGCCCTCCCCCCCCCCCCCCCACCTCTTGGCTATCATCTGCTAGACAGTAGTTCCCAGGGGTTTGGGGGAACTATTTTCTTCAAATATCATTACACCCAATTTCAAATACAAATTTTGGGTACAAAATGGGAATATATCTCTTCAGAATGAGATCAGGAATAACAGCAACTTACTAATATTAAAAAGCCGACCCTTTACACAGTCATCATATTGAGAAGACTTTTCCAGGGGCCCTTGCAATCTTGGAAAGAGCCCTAAAGTGAGAGCTGTTGAAGCTTCAGTTTGCACACTCAGCCTCGGCTCTCACCAGGCCTCCCAGCTCTCCCTGTGCTAGAGCCACTCTGGCTCTTTGATGTTCCCACAGGTCTCCAGAAACACTCAAGCCTCAGTGTCTTGGAATTGTCACTCCCTCCCCTCGGGGAGTGCTCCTCAGGGAGGTAGACCCTGAGGAGCACTGCCTCTTGCCCTCGACCTATTCATTTCTTTGCTCTGGTGTCACCTTCTTCAGGAGGTCTTCCCCCCAATACCATATTCAGTTACAGCCACTCCAGTCAGGAACATTCTCTAGCTTTTCTCTATATTCCTTCCTAGCATTCATCCCATCTTAAATAGATGTTGCACTGAAGTATTGCGCTATTATTTATTTCTACTCCCTAAGATGTAAAATTCCATGAGGGTAGACATTTTTGCCCTTTTTCTGGAAGTATCTGTCTGTCCCCCGTGCCTGGAAACAGAACCTCGCATATAATATGTCCAATGAATAGGTGTTGAATAAACAGAAGTGTGTGATAGAGTAGGTTCAATTTTGTTTAACAAAGTGTACTATAATCAAAATATAATTAACAAATATCATTTGACCACACTGAGTAGCCCAAAGAGGAGAAAAGGCATAAACAGATGATTAAAAAAAATTAGAATCAGTAACCTATGGTTGAAAAATAAGGAAAAGACTGTCTACGAAGACTTTGATTCAACCTTCTTGATATTCTGGGTTTGTCAGAGTCAGCACATGAAATCTTAATTTGCTGCTTTGGTCCTATGTAAATATAGTTTATAGAGAAGTAAAAAATTCTCACCATATGGGGAGCACTTACATGGACCTTAAATATGAGGGCAAATAGATGTTTGAAAGTAAAATAGGTTTCAATAGCAATTTAAGGAATTTAACTTTGGGTTAATGATTATTGGACTTGATATATGATTTGTAGCAAAGCAAGAGATGTCCTTTTTACAATATTGCTAAAAAAAATTAGTGTGCACTTTATTGTTAAAAGCTTTAGTGAGACCTGACTTATGAACTCATAAACCTTTTCACAGTTCTGTTTTTCCTATACCAATATTTTGGGACATTTTCAAGAAGAAACCATTTGTAAATGCAATTCACAAAAGTTACATTTATTTATAAACACCTCATGTTTATTAATGATACATATGTTAAATATGCACTGTACCATTTCCTTTTAAAAGTAAAGACCAGGGGCGCCTGGGTGGCTCAGTCGATTAAGCGTCCGACTTCAGCTCAGGTCACAATCTCACGGTTCGTGGGTTCGAGCCCCACGTCCAAGTCTGTGCTGACAGCTAGCTCAGAGCCTGGAGCCTGTTTCAGATTCTGTGTCTCCCTCTACCTCTGCCCCTCCCCTGCTCCCTCTGGCTCTCTCTCTCACTCACTCCCTCCCAGAAATAAATAAAAACATTAAAAATAAGTAAATAAATAAATAAATAAAAGTAAAGACCAAAGAGATAATACTAACATATATTTAATTTTAATCTCTATTTTTTTTGCCTACTATATTAGTTTTCTATGGATATGCCAACAATTGACCACAACCCTAGTGGCTTGAAATAATGCAATTTTGTAGTCTTATAGTTGTGTAGTTGATGTACCTGACGTGGGAGTCACTGGGATAAAATCACAGTGTCAGGCAGGCCTTTGTTTCTTCTGGGAGACTCTAGGGGGCAATCTCCCCTTGACCTTTGCACCTGCTTTCCGAAGGCCTTGCAGGTTCCCTGGCTCACTGCCGCCTTCCTCCAGCTGCTGAGCCAGCATTGTAGCCTCGTGCTGACCTTCTGTCCATCATCATGTCTCTTTTGACCATAAATGGGAAAGATTTCCCACTTTTAAGGGTTTTTTGTGATTAGATTGGACGTTCTTAAACCTAATTATCTCTGCAAAGTCCCCTTTGCTGTTTATGGTATGCTATTTACTCGTTCTTAATTTAAACTACTTTTAAGAAAGAGAATTTAAAGTCAAGATCAGTACCCAGTGTATCTCAAAAGAGTGAAAATCACACGCTATTAAAATCTAGATACATTCACACACACACACACACACACACACACACACACACAGTTTTATCCTGAAGAAATTATAATTAACCCATTAACATTTCTTACTCTGACCTGAGTAATTTCAGTACACAAAACTTTATCAAAGACGATTCATTCTCACATGACAGATATAAATATTTTCAGGGCTTACATTAACGTATGACCACAAAAAGTAATCCTTTTGTTGCCCACTTTTGAATAAGTTTATATATAGCTGAGGTAGAAATAGAGCAACTCTGGGAAAGAAAGAAAATAACGTAGAACACATAAGATAATGTGTAAATCCCCCTGAGAAAACAATCGAAGAAATAATGACTTAGATGATTGTGTTCTTCTAGTATTTTAGTTAAGTATGGCAACTATAGTATTTAATTTGTAATCAATTTACCTTCTTATAAAATTATAACACCACTACTTTAATGTGAACTTGGTCTGACTACATGGCGTCATCTTTTTAATAGCTATTGGGAATGGCACAGATGGTTAATCATCTCTAATAATAGATTAAAAAGTATCCTAGTTTTAAAAATCTGCACATATAAAAATTTTAAAATCCTATATAATTGTAATAATTGTAAAATCCTATATATCAGTTGTTCTAAACTTCTGCTCAAATAGCAGCCACCTGGAAAGTGTTTGCCAGCCCCCTACCTTTGATGAAATCAGTATGTCTAAGGTTGGAACCAAAACATCAGTATCTTAAACACATTTCCAGGTGCACATAGTGAACTGATGTATATCCAATTCACAGCAATTTAAGAATACTATTTTCACTTCAAAGTAATCCTGGTTACCTGGTGGTATATTCTACTAGCTTTGTAACTTGGTTCTGATTCATAAAGGTAATCGGGGTCATTTTGCAACGTGTTAAAAAGTCTAGAGTTTAATACTTAAGTTACTACTACTACCCAATTTCACATTTTAAAAAGTTCCTTGTAATAACTGTTTAATGAAGTATTAAAAAGAATGTATCGATAGCATATTAAATAGAACCAATTTACATGGAAATCTTACACCATTTTAGTTATCAAAGTATTCTTCTTACAGATGTCCTATCTCCAGGCATATGAAATGCATTGTAGCCAGCAGGTCTAAATTATTATGTGAATTCAACCCCATAATATTATACAGGGAAATTTATTTCTCTTTTAATAAAAAACAGGTTCTCTTAATTCTTGTCTTGAAATTGTACAGTGTCACCCTGTTACCTATAAAATAAAGATGAGGCTTCCCATCATGGAGGTGCTCTCCTCTTTCTATGCCACTTCAGTATTGATTCTGTGCACAAATAAGTCATCCTAAATATACAAGTATCATTTACTACTCTATGAGAACTGACCTGTCTTCTCTGAATCTTCTTGGCATAATATGTTTTCACCATTCCTTGTAACCTACATTCGATTGAGATAAAATAATGAACTAAGTGGTCAAATCAGACAGGACTCAGGAATCTTAACCATTTACTAAAATATCCAAATATTTACTAAATAATCCAAATAACTCGGGGTGCCTGGGTAGCTCAGTTGGTTAAGCGCTGACTTTGCCTCCAGTCATGATAAAACAGTTTGTGAGTTTGAGTCCCCTGTCAGGCTCTGTGCTGAAAGTCCAGAACCTGGAATCTGCTTCAGACTCTGCGTCTCCTTCTCTCTCTGCCCCTCCCCTACTCATGCTTTGTCTCTCTCTCTCTCTCAAAAATAAATAAATGTTAAAAAAATATTTTAAAAAAATCCAAATGACTCCATTGATAAAGAAGGAACAGACAGAAGGAGAGAGAGGGGGAAAGAGGGAGGGAGGGAAGAATAAGAATGAAGGAGACTGCGACTGCACTCAGAGCTCTCCAGGTCCTCCCTTGCCATATTATTATTGCAATGGACCAAGATTTCACATTTGTGGGTTCTCTGTAATGTTAGTGGTGTCACTTACATTGTGGTCATGAAACAGCTTCATTTTAATACATGCTTACACAGGTGATACTAATATTTTCCAGTGGGCCATGTTCCATAAGTCCATGATATCAGATTTATTACATTAAGTAAAGAAAACCAAGCAGGTACCTTCTTTTCCTGTAACTCCTCCTCCTCCTTCAACATTGGTGAGAAGTTCAACCACATGTGGGAACCCTCCCGCTTGGCCCTACCACTTCACCACCATGAGAATGACAAGCCAGTCTCCTTTTACTACTCTCTCAAGCCATTTTCAGACCTGCTTGAGAACCACACTGTTTGGCCAGAAAGCCTCATTATGTGAGCAGTAAAACTTTCCATACTTTCTTGGCGTCTGTATATGGTGTCATCAGTGTCAACGTCCAAACCAAATTTTGGATGGGAATCCATCCTTCTTGTATGGGTGGCCACAATCACCTCCTACCCGGTGTCCCCTCTAAACTATTATTTATTCTCCATTTAAAGCAAAAGTAGCATTTTTAAAGATAACTCTTTAAAGATAACTTTAAAGACTTCAGGTTACTTTAATTGGACATCCTCATTCCCCATCTTAAAATGAAATGCCCAACCATAATCTAAAAGCCCTGTGTGACATAAGGCTCATCCATTTTTCTGAACTCTACACAGCGCTCTGTTCTCACAGGAATATCAAGCTCCAGATATTATGATCTTCTTTGACTTTCTTGAATATTCCATTTTCTTTTAATTTACCACAAGACCTTTGAGCATGCTCTTATCTCTTGGTTGGATGCTTTTCTTTTCCCTTGTTCTTTTCACCTTTAAATGGTAAATCCTTTTTAGTTTTGTAAGTTTAACTTAAATGATGCTTCTTTAGAGAGGTGTTTACTGTCTCCTCTGCCTGCCTAAAGAAGGAACCAGTTGTTCAGTTTCCATCCCAGTCTATAATTTGATTCCTTCAAAGCTTCACAAAAGCACAGACTGTCTTTTGTATTTACTTTTTATAACTAAGGCCCAGTAGAATATCTACCCTATGGTAAATATTAAATGAATGAATATTAATGATGGACTGACCAAGTGATTCAAAAATTAAGCCCTTTATTTCTGATAGGGAAAGACATAATAAAGGTGATTTCAACAACTATGAAGATAAAGCTCACCCAACTGAATAACGTGGAAATAGTCAAACACAAACAAGCAAGCAACAGACAAAAACTGTCAGCCTGGGATAAATAGAATGCTAAAAACCATAAGCATTTTCTCCCTATTTATGCTAACTAAAAGTAAACAGATGGATGTAAAAATTCAGGAAGAATTTTTATTCCTCCCTAAGGTTGGGAAGGTAGAAATGCAGTGAGTATGATGAAGGCAGCTGTTTCATTTTTCAGATGGATAATTAAAATAGAGAAACAGATTATCTCTTTTATGAAAGTGAAAGCCACAACATCTTCCTTCTTAGTTTCTCAAATCCAAATGCAAACACTCCATTCAGTGGAGCATTGTACATTAACATTCTTTACTTAATATATTAGCATATTTTACTTACTATAGACCAGTGATCACCAAAAGAATGCAATTGTCAAATGAACAACAAAAATTTGTGTGGATGTGTTTATTGATGTTATGTACACTTGTCTATAAATATGCAACTGGAGAAAGTCACTTTTTTCACTCCTGGGCAGGAAGGCAGGACATTTATCTATTGAATCTGACTCAGATGCAATTAAGAAATTATTACCAACACTCCTAATACGATAAGAAGTTAAAAAAAGAGTTAAACAATACTGTTGTTAAATAAAACAAGGTCTTGGATTGGCATTAGATTAAAACGATGTGGAAAAGCAATTCAAACATAGAGTTAATAAGTGTTTTAGAACATTCTCATCTTGAAGCTATGACAGATATAAAAAGAAATTGGAAAGAAAGGGAAACATCAATAAAGACAAGTCATTCTGGTTAGTGACTTTTTGCTTAGAATGTGAAGTAAATGTAGAGATCAATTTGATGTGACTTGAAATAGCCACAAAAATTGAAAAGTTTTATATATAATTATTTCAAATGACAGTTTTTCTCAATCCTCTAATTATTTAAATATAATTCTTTATAAATCTAGCTTGATTTGTAACCTTTTTCTTGTTTCCCCTATGTATTTTTTCTTCTATTTTGACAAATCTCTAAGAAAAATATTTATGCTTAAGAAAAGATATTCTTTCACAAACCAGTAGAATATTTTAATCAGTATAGCAGGTAAAAAAGTCACTATTTCTATTATAAATAATAATTATAAATGTTAATTACTTTTGTTTCATAGTCTATTATTCATGATAAACATAAAGGTATTATAAAGTTCTTTAATGACCTGGAAATGGAATTTAGAAACATATAATTTTGAGTACATTACTGTTTTTCTTTAAAATATAATAGAGTGGGGCACTTGGGTGGCTCAGTCGGTTAAGGGTCTGACTTCAGCTCAGGTCATGAATTTCCGGTTCATGGGTTCGAGCCCCATGTCGGGCTCTGTGCTGACATACTGAATGCTTCATGAAATAGTGTCTAGAAAAAAGTTTGGACATCACTGTCTGCATCATTAAGTCACATCGTTAAAAAATAACTCTTAAACTTTGAACCATAAATGTTTTAAGACATATAACAAAAATGAGGCTAAAAATGGAGAAATAATTGTAAATTAGTAATTTCAAAGCAATTAATAAAAAAGTTAGAACCACTAAATAAACTCAAAAGCTAGATCGAGATATTAGTGAACTAATGAAGCAACTAGACAAAGGAATCATTTTAAGTCAGATATATCAGTTAGGAAAATCCCTGAGGGGAGGCTGGCTGGCTTAGCTGGTTAAGTGTCCAACTTTGATTCAGCTGTTGGGCTTCATGTTGGCAGCTCAGAGCCTGGAGCCTGCTTGATTCTGTGTCTCCCTCTCTGCCCCACCCCTGCTTACTCTCTCTCTCTCTCTCTCTCAAAAATAAATAAACTTTAAAATAAAAAAGAATTTCTAAAAAAAGAAAAGAAAAATCTTTGAAAAATCAATAATAAGACAAACAATACTCATAAATGCCAATGACTATGAAGGCCTGATACATTTAATTAGCAACTACATCCTAAAAGTCACAAATTACGATCTTCTTTCCCTCAAATTTGAAAACAATAATGAAAATCAAATTTCAAGCAGTGTATCACATGATATTTAATAAATGAGATCACAGTTTGGTGAGGGCGTTGAATGGGCCTTATGTTTCTGTTTGTAATTATTTTTTAAGCAGGCAGATATGCATTATTTAATAACCCCATGTTTCATTGCAACTGGAGACCAAGAAGTACTACTGTTGCCACAGATAATAGGTTGCATCTTTGATGTCTCACATTCTTGAACTTACATAGAGCAAAATCAGCAGCCCTGATCTGCAGTGGGAAGTCAGAGAGGCCATGTGGTTGGCACTTTGGCTTCCCTTGGGGGGCATTGCTGCTCAGTGGGGTCACTGGCTGACACAGCTCCACTAAGGATCATGCCATTTCGCTTGAAGAAATTGGCTACTTTCTTGTTTGTTCAGAACTGAGATAATCCTTTTTCCTTCCTTTCACCCTGTACTCAGTGATTTCTGAGATTTAGACACCTGAAGCATGAGGGAGAACAGGAGGTTAATTCAGCAATTCTGTAAATAGCTCAGTACCAGAAGTGTTTGCCAAATAACAAAGCTGCTTCATCCCCCAGGGACGTGGAAGTGAAGACATTATTTTTTAGAGGCACAAAGTGCAATGTGATGATGACGGTGTTGGCATCTGGCCAAGCATGAGCTCCATGAAGACCATGGGGCTGGGCCTGCTTGTGTCTTCCTTTACAGCTCTAGTTTTCCAAATTAAATTGTATCAGTCCATCAATTCAAGAGTCTTAAAAGTGTCCCTCTCTTTCAGTCCTAAAGTCCTTTTTCTGGATAGCTGTCTTAGGAAACAAATGACAATCATCAGCCTATAACTAAAAGTGAATTTCAGCAGGGCAGCCAAAATAATTACTTCAGTGTGAAAGAATAAAAGTTGACACATCAAAGCTAAACTGGCTTCTGGAGCATCTCTGGAAATCCAGAACAAACCAAATAGGGCCACAGTGAGTGAAGCAACAGACTGCAGAGACTGATGGGTAGAGGGTTGGATGGGCCATCTGCACCCCCAGACAGAAGCAGCTGTGCGGCAGTGCACCAGATTGAAGAAGTCTACAGTGCCGCCTAGTGAGAGCCTTGGTGAAAAGGCAACTTCTCAAGAAACCGTAATACTTTTTCTTGAAAAGGGAGAAGGTTGGTGGCTACAGGCTCATTCCGGGCTCTGATCTTGCTTACCAGAGTAGCCAAGATGCTCTGAAGCCTTGATGCCATTGTGGAGCTGGACCAGCAAGGATTTGGGACTGCTCGAACGCTGCTGAGTGCCTGAAACTCTCAAGGGGACCGCCAGTACTACAGAGAGAAGCTATGAATAGGACAAGAGGCATTAGAATCATAATTAGAATATTCTAAGAGATGTTTCAAAAATCACCATCATGGAAGCCAGAAAAAATGTTGCTATTAGGCATGTCTTTCTTTGAGGTTTTGTGTGTGGGCTCAGTATATATATAACTGGGATTCTTATGCTGAGTTTATAACTGCCCACAATCAGCCAGGAAAAACGACTTCGTCTTCTGATTGCCAGTCAGAATGACGATGATGTGCCTACCATCTGCTAATGCATTTGAAAACATGGCTTGCCTGAGTAGGCTTTACTTTTCTTTCCTATATGTTCCCTTGAAGAAAAAAAAAAAAACAAAACAATATACCCTCTCTTATTTATTATAGATGTTATTAGTACATAATAAAATCAACATATATACCATATATTATTTAAGAAATAATCATAGGACAAAATCAAAATTAAAAAGAATTTAAATGTTATGGGAAATCTATTTCTTAATGAGGTGAATAGAGTTAGGGTTTTTAAAAACCATTCATCTGCAAATACATAAATAAAATGTATTTCTAGAATGAGACAGAATTAAGCATTAATTCTATTCCTGTATTTTTGTTTTTATAGATGTAAATGCTACGTAAATATGAGGAAGGAAATGAAAGAGTCTAGTGATAGCAATGTCATGTGGCATTTCTCAATTTTTTGGAAGTTATTTTCCAAAAGCATCTAGGGATCCATAAAAGTTATTTTCAAGGGCAAAAGCAAAATGAAAGAAGGACAAAAACACGTGTCTTGTAATGATGTGTTACTCATTTATTCACTTTGACAATTTTAGAGACTTATCAAATGAGCATAAATAATTTCTGGGGTTTTTTTCTTTCAATTTGAGGCACCATGTTTACTACTGTACTCAGAGTTTAAAAGAAAATATTTAAATCCTTTCACCAACTATTTTCCTCAGGTTTCCTCAGGTTAATTGACAAATAAAATGTGTATATTTAGTATGCACCATGTAATATATTCTTTTTTTTTTTAAACATTTATTTATTACTGAGAGATAGAGACAGGGCATGAGCAGGGGAGGGTCAGAGAGAGAGGGAGACACAGAATCTGAAGCAGGCTCCAGGCTCCAAGCCGTCAGCACAGAGCTGCACCAAGTAATATTTTCATGGATGGTTACATTACAAAATTATTACCACAATGAAGCTAATTTACATATGCATTATCTCACATTGTTACCATTTGTGCCTGTGTATGTGTATGTGTGGTTAGAACACAAGTTCTCCTCTCTTAGGAAATTTCAAGTACACAATAGTGTATTATTAATTGTAAGTCACCATACTGTACATTAGGTCTTCAGAACTTATTTATCTTACGTAACTGAAACTTTGTGTCCTTTCACCAAATATCCTCATTTCTCTCACCCATCATCCACTGGCAACTACCCTGTGACTCTTTGCTTTTATGAGTTTGACTTTTTTAGAATCTACATATAAGTGAGATCATGCAGTAGTTGTCCTTCTGTGTCTGATTTCTTTCATTTTACATAATGTCCTCAGGTTCATCCATGTTGTTACAAATGGAAGAATTTCTTTCAAAATGCTGAATAATATTCTGTTGTGTATATATGCCACATTTTATTACTCCGTTCATCCATAGATGGACAGTTAGGAGATTTCCATATCTTGGTTATTGTGAATAATGCTGCAGTGAACATGGAAGTGCAGATATCTCTTTAAATGCTGATTTCACTTCCTTTCGACATAACCCAGAAATGAGATTGCTGGATCATATGGTAGTTCTATTTTTAATTTTTTTGAGGAAACTCTATGTAGTTTTCCACAGTGGCTGTAATAATTTACATTCTCACCAACAATGCACAAGTGTTCCTTTTCTCCATATTCTTTCCAATGCTTGTTATCTTTTTTTAAAGTAATAGCCATTCTAACTGGTGTGAAGTGATATCTCATTATAGTTTTGATTTTTATTTTCTTGATGATTAGTGATATTGAGCACCTTTTCATATAACTGTTGGTAGTTGTTGGTCTTATTTATTTTTCTGCTGTTGACTGCAGGAGTCCCTTATTATTTGGGATATTAGCCCTAGATTCGATATATGGTTTAAAAATATCTTCTCCTATTCCATAGTTGTCTCATGATTCTGTTGATTATTTCTTTTGCTGTGCAGAAGCTTTTTAGTTTGACAAAATCTCATTTGTCTATATTTGCTTTTGTTGTGTGTTTTGAGGTTATAGCCAGAAAATAAATGCTCAGACCAATGTCAAGAGACTTCTTCCCTATGTTATTTTCTAGTAGTTTTACAGTTTTAGATATAATGTTTAGGTGTCTGAATCATGTTGATTTGATTTCTGTAGATGGAATATCAAATAAGGGTCCATTTTCTAAATGTGAATATCCAGTATTCCCATTACCATTTATTAAAAGGCTATTCTTTCCGCACAGTGTGTTCTTGGCATCTTTGTGAAAGATCAGTTGATCATATTTGTGTGGGTTTATTTTTGAGTTTTCTATTCTGTTCCATTGGCTTATATATCTTTATGCCAGTCCATAATGGTTTAATTACTATGGTTTTGTAATATATTTTGTAATTAAAAATATTATATAACCTCCAGATTTGTTCTTTCTCAAGAATACTTTGACTATTTGGGGTCCTTTGTGGTTCCCTGTGAACTTTAGGATTTTTGTTTTCCTTAGGTAAAAAAATGCTGTCAGAATTTTGGTAAGGATTATATTGGAATTATAAGTTGATTTGAGTGCTATGGACATTTTAATAATATTAATTTTTCTGATCCATGAACAAAGGATGAATTTCCATTTATTTTGGTGTCCTCAATTTTCTCCAACAGTATTTTATAGTTTTCAATTTACAGATCTTTCACTTCCTTGATTGAATTTATGCCTAAGTGTTTTATTCTTTTAGATGTGATTATAAATGAGATTGTATTCTAATTTCTTTTTTTTTTTGATAGCTCATTATTAGAGAATAAAGTGCAACTGATTTTTGGTTTTTGGGTTTTTTAAAGAGTTTATTTATTTTGAGAGCGAGCGAAAGAGAGAGTGAGCAGGGGAGGGGCAAAGAGACAATGAGAGAGAGAATCTAAGCAGGTTCTGTGCTGACAACACAGAGCCCAACGTGAAGCTCGAGCTCACAAACTGTGAGAACATGACCTAAACCAAAACCAAGAGTCATATGCTTAACCCACTGAGCCACCCAAGTGCCCTGCAACTGATTTTTGTAGGTTGCTTTTGGTTTTTGATTTACCATTCCCTCAAAGGTACTTTCATCTCTGTGGAATTGTCATAATCAGAGTTCCAGTGAGTGCTGGAAACTCCTTTCCACCATCTTGCTCGTGTCACTCTCTAGCAATAAACTATTTTTAACAAAATTTTTTATCATGTTCTTATATCATGAACCCAATAAAATCAGATTTTAATAAAACTATTTTAAAATAATTAGTTAAATCAAAATTATTTTGTCATATAAATTCTGGCTTCAGCTTCCAATTCAAATAAATATATTAGTATGTATTTTGAAAAATATTAATGAAGCACTGAGCAATGGACATTTAATGTGACATATCAGAAATACCACTAAATTGAAAAAATATTATTATAATTATATAAACTTAATATTATACATATTATAAAAATAAAGCATTTCTATATTGTTTCTTTTTTGTATACATTTTTTGTCAATGACTTTTTATTTATTTATTTGCTATTTCAATATTAAACCCAGTATTGTTAGGGTACAATGTTATATTAGTGCCAGGGTACACTAGTGATTCAATAATTAGTGCCCTTTTCGGTATTCATCTTGATAAAAATACTCTTAATCCCCTTCACATATTTCACTCATACCCCTACCCACCTCCCCTCTGGTAACCATCAGTTTGTTCTCTATAGTTAAAAGTCTGTTTTTTGCTTTTGGTTTGTATCCGTTTTTCTTTTTTTGTTTTTGTTTTTCTTTTTGTTTCTTAAATTCCACACATAAATGACATCATATAGTATTTGTCTTTCTCTGGATGACTTATTTTGCTTAGCATACAGCCTCTAGCTCCATACGTGTTGTTGCAAATAACAATATTTCATTATTATTTAAGGCTGAGTAATATTACACTTTGTGTATGTGTGTGGGGGGGGGCATCCTTTTTATCCATTCATCTGTTGATGGCCACTTGGGCATCCATAATTTGGCCATTATAAATAATGCTGTTATAAACATAGAGGTGGGTATATCTTTTTAAATTAGTGTTTTCATTTTTTAAAGGTAAATATCCACTATTAGAATTATTGGATTGTATGGTAATCTTATCTTTACTCTTTGAGGAACTTCCATACTGTCTTCCATAGTGACTTTACCAGTCAGCATCCCCACCAACAGTGCATGGGAGTTCCTTTTTCTCCATGTCTTCACCAACACTTGTTTCTTGTCTTTTCAATTTTAGCTATTCTGAAGGAATACCTCATGATGGTTTTGATTTGCATTTCCTTATTATTAGTAATCTTGGGCATCTTTACATCTGTATGTCTTCTTTGAGGAAATGTCTATTCATGTCTTTCACCCATTTTTAAGCTGGATTATTTACCTTTTTGGTGTTGACTTGTACAAGTTCTTTATATATTTTGGATACTAACACTTCATAGGATATGTCATTTGCAAATATCTTCTCCCATTCAGTAGGTTGTCTTTTAGTTTTGTTGATAGTTTTCTTTGCCATGCAAAAAGTTTTTAATTTAATTTAGTGTCAATAGTTTATTTTTGCATTTTCCCTTGCCTTCAGACACATATCTAGAAATGTGAGTATAGCTAATGTCAGACAAATTGCTGCCTGTGCTCTCTTGTAGGATTTTTGAGTTTATTATTGTGTATGGTGTAAGAAAGTGGTCCAGTTTTATTCTTTTTATGTTGCTGTCCAATTTTGCCAGTACCATTTGTTGAAGAGACTGTCATCTCTATCCGATAGCATATTTTTGCCTGCTTTATCAAAGATCAGGTGACCACATAACTGTGGGTTTATTTTTGGGCTATTTTGTTCTGTTGATCTATGAGCCCATTTTGGTGCCAGTATCACACTGGGTTAATTACTACAAGTTTGTAGTATATCTTGAAATCTTGAATTGTGATACCTCTAATTTTTTTCAACATTTTCAAAATTTTTTTGGCTATTTGGGGTCTTTTGTGGTTCCATAAAATTTTAGGATTATTCTTAAAAAATTCTGTTGGTATTTTGATAAGGATTGCATTAATCTGTAGACTACATTGGGTTGTAAGAACATTTTAACAATATTTGTTCTCCAATCCATGAGCATGGAATATCTTGCCATATGTTTGTGTTCTCTTCAGTTTCTTCCACCAGTTTTGTTTTGTTTTATAATTTTCAGAGTACAAGTCTTATACCTTAATGGATAATTTTGGTCATAGGAATTTTATTATTTTTGATGCACTTGTAAATAGGAATGTTTTCTGAACTTCTCTTTCTACTACTTCATTATTAGTGCATAAAAATGGAGTAGATTTTTGTATATGCTTTTGTATGCTGAGGCCTTACTGAATTTTTCAATTCTAGTAGTTTATTGGTGGAGAGTGTAGGGTTTTCTATCTCTATTTATGGTACCGTGTTATCAGCAAATAGTTAAAATTTTAGTTCTCCCTGGCTGATTTGGATGCCTTTAATTCTTGTTGGATTGCTGTGGCTAAGATTCACAATACTATCTTGAATAAAAGTGGTAAGAGTGAATACCCTTGCCTTGTTCTTGATCTTAGGGGGAAAGCTCTCAGTTTTCCCATTAAGTATGATATTAGCTGTGGGTTGTTCATATAAGGCCTTAATTATGTTGAGATATGTTCCTCTGAACCGACTGTGTTGAGATATTTTATTATGAATGGAAATTGTACTTTGTCAAATGCTTTTTCTGCATCTGTTGAAATAATCTTATAGTTTTTATCTTTCTTATTGATGTAATGTATCATATTGATTGACTTGCAAATATTGGATGACCCTTGAATCCCATGGATAAGTCCTACTTGATTGTGGTGATGGATTTGATTTGCCAATATTTTTTTGAAGATCTTTGCATCTATGTTCATCAGAGATACGACCTGTAGTTTGTTTGTTTTTGTTTGTTTAGTAGTGTCTTTATCTGGCTTAGGTACCAGAGTGGTGATGGCCTCATGGAATGAATTTGAAAGTTTTCTTTCCTATTCTATTTTTTGGAATGTTTGAGAAGAACATGTGTTAACTTTTGTTCTTTATGATTCTATACTGTCCTTTTTTGTCTCTTGTTACAGCCTCTGTTTTAATGTCTGTTTTGTCTGAAATAAGTATCAGTACCCCAACTTTCTTTTCACTTCCATTTGTGTCATCAATGTTTTTCTATTCCTTTACTTTCGATCTGAATGTGTCTTTAGGATTGAAATGAGTTTCTTCTAGACAGAAAGGTATTATTGACGGGTAAGTACTTATTGCCATTCTGTTCATTGTTTTATGATTGCTCGTATAGTTTTTTTTTTTTTCTGTTCCTTTCTCCTCTTACTCCCTTCTATCAGGGTTTACTGGTTTTCTTTACTTAATGTACTTGGATTCCTTTCCCCTTATTTTTTGCATATCTATTACTGGCTTTGATTTATAGTTATAATTAGGTTTATATAAAACATCTTATACATAGAGCAGACTATATTTGGTTGATGGCTACTTAAGATTGAACCTATTATAAAATCACAAATATTACTCCTTCCCCTCATACATTTTAAGTGTAATGTTATATGCTACATCCTTTTATTTTGTGAATCCCTCAACTTAGTTTTCTAGATTTACTTCATTTTACTCCTCTTGTGCTTCCTGATTTTCTTATGCCTACTTATGCTCTTTACTTTCCACTTAAAATGTCCCCTTTAATGTTAGAGCTGGTATAATGGTCATGAATTCCTTTAATTTTTGATGGTCTGAGGTTCTCTTTATTTCTCCTTCTATTCTGGATAAAGTATTCTTGGTTGCAGGTACTTCGTCCCTCCCCCTACCCCAGCATTTTGAATGGATCATGCCACTCCATCTGGCCTGTAGAGTTTTGTTGAAAAATCAACTGATAGACTGATGGATATTCTCTATATTATATCTGTTTTCTTTTGCTACTTTTAAATTCATTTTGTGTCACTACTTTTTTTGTCATTTTAATTACTATGTGTCTTAGTGTGGACTTCCTTGGGTTGATTTTGTTGGGGAACTCTGTGCCTCTATTTTCTTCCCCAGAAGTGGGAAATTTTCAGCTATTATTTCTTCAAATAAATTATCTGCCCATTTTTCTCTGTTTTCTCCTTCTAGGATCTCTATAATGTGAATGTTGTTATGCTTGATGGTGTCACTGAAATCTGCTGTCCTTTTTTATTTTTATTTTTTATTCATTTATTTCTTCCGTGCAGCTTGATTGCTTTCCATGATCATTGATCCATTCTTCTGCTTCCTTTAGTCTACTGTTTATTCCATCTAGTGTATTTTTAATTTCAGTTATTGAGTTCTTTATCTCTCATTGGTTCTTTTTAATGTTTTCTGTCTCCTTGTTGAGGGTCTCACTGAGGTCACTCTTAAATCCAGTGAGTATCTTTATGACCATTATTTTATATTCTCACTTACCTTGTTTACTGTGATTTTGTCTTATTCTTTCATTTGGGACATGTTTCTGTGTCTCCTCATTTTGTCTAACTCTTTGTGTCTGTTTCTATGTGTTAGCAAAGTCAACCTGTCTCCTGCTCTCACAAGTAGTGGCCTTATGAAGAAGAGGTCCTGTAGTGCCCTGCAATGCAGTGTCTCCTGTTAGCCAAAAACTGGATCTTCGGGGATGACTTTTATGGGTGTTGCGTGTGCCCTAATGTTGTGGCTGAGCTGCTTTTGCCTTCTTTCCAGTCATCTGCATTGGCTCTCTTCCTGTCGGAGACAGGATTTGTATTTTAGTGTGCTGATCTGGGGCCACCTTGGCTTGGGTTGGGTCAGACCAGGCAGTTGCCAGAGATGTGGTAGCACCAAACTGCTGGGTACTTTCCCTGTGTTGTCCCTTGAGAAGCTTTTTTGGTGGATGTATCCTGCAGTCAGAGTAGATGTCTGCCCCCAGCTTACTTCTGGGACTGCAGTTGGACTAGTGTGTGGGTTATTTTCCCTTCTCCTTTGGGAGAATTACTCCAAGAGTAATTTTGGAGTGCGGGTTTCTGTTGAGTCTGCCTGAACACTGCCAGGCTTTTGGCACCAATTTGCATGGGCTCTAGCTACAGGCAAACTGGAAGGAGCAGGTGTGCAAGAAAAGATGGCTGTGAGCATAAGATGTTAGCAATGTTCGTGCAGGGGTATTGTGGGCAGGGACCTTCACTGGCCCAGGACCAAGGCTGGCCATATTGAAGGGGAGTGTATCTGCTGAAGAACATGGAGGTGGGAGACTTGGTGTTGTAAGAGTTTGCAAATCTATTGTAGGAGGAGACCTGAAGCTGAGGCCTTGCAGGAAGGGCCATGTCCACAGGAGAATGTGGGCGNGTGTGGGTGCTGTGCTGGTTCCTGCACATGGCATTGTGCTAGTTTGGAAGGTTGAGGGAAATGGCACCTGTGGGCTCCTTTGTTCTTGGAGAAGTCTCCTAAAGATCCATACCCTCAGTACACATGCTGAGATTAGTAAATAAATCTCCTACTTCTATAGCCTAGGTGTTTTTTCAAACTGATGGTTCTGTACTGTTATCTACATGGGTCTATTTGTTTTACTATCTATTTAAGCGTGAGAACTCTGCCTTCATGGTTCCCCCAGAGCCAAATCTAATACTGTTAAGGTTTTATTTAAATTTCAAATAGTTAACATATAGCATGATATTAGTTTCAAGTGTATGATATAGTGATTCAATACTTCCATATAACACCTTGTGCTAAGTTTGAGGTGTTAAGCCCCAATGATTATTAGACCCCTTTGGTTTTCAAAGCCGAATGTTATAAGGATTTGTCTTCCTGATGGGGGTTTCCTGTGCCTGGGGTCCCTGGATTGGGGTCTGGTCCTCTCTCATCTTCATACCCATAGTTTCCTTTCCTTCTGCAGACAGTCCTATGGGTCATTTGGCTCCTGACCACATTTTTGCCCTTCCTACTCTCTGACATGGCCTCTTCTCTACAGTTACCTGTTGAGTTACATGCCAGTCTTTGGGCCATTTTCTGAGTTATTTACATTGATATGGGTGTTATCTAGTGGTATCTGTGGGATAATGTGACCTTAGGATCTTCCTACTCTACCATCTTCTTCCATGTTGTTTATTTTTAATTTGTATTAATATAATACAGTATATACTATACTAACACAATGAGTTTTATATGAAATGACAGTGAAATAAAAGATATGGCATTCTTTTTTTTTTTCAGAAAATGTATATGTATCAGTATATTAGAAATTTGTATTTAGCTTTTGAGGATAATTAAATGAAAAGTGTGCATAAATTTAGTAATTGATGTGATGTTGATTTCCTTAGATATTATGGCCAAACTCTTCAAATGTTTTAATAAAAGAAGGTATATTCTGATAAAATTAATCCAAAAAGCAGCTAGGCTAAGCATTTCACTGTTTTTAAAGGATTGGAAAAATTATTAAAAATATATAGGATAAGGGTGCTTGGGTGGCTCAGTCAGTTAAGCATCTGTCTCTCAATTTTGGCTCAGGTCATGATCTTGCAGTTTGTGAGATTGAGCCCTAATCCAGGTCTCCACTGATAGCATGGGAGCCTTCTTGGGATTATCTCTCTCCCTTTCTCTGCCCCACCCCTGCCCACATATGTGCACACTTTCTCTCAAAATAAATAAATAAACTTGAAAAAATTTAAATGGAGTGTTTGGGTGGCTCAGTTGGTTGAGAGTCCAACTTCGGCTCAAGTTGTGATCATGTGGTTCACAAGTTCGAGCCCCATGTCAGGCTCTGTGCTAACAGATCAGAGCCTGGAGCCTACTTCAGATTCTTTGTCTCCCTCTCTTTCTGTCCCTTCCTTGCTCACTCTCTCACTCTCTCTCTCTCTCTCTCTCTCTCTCTCAAAAATAGTAAACATTTAAACTTAAAAATTTTTAAATGTATAGAATGAACTAATATGGGATTATAATTTCATAAAATATAATTTAGGGACATTTAGATGTCCACCTAATCTAAAAATGTCACATAACATTTTTGGGGTAGAGGGCTGAATTTTACCATTATAAAGTACAAATACTGGTAATTTCAGAAAACATTCCAGTTTCACCTGTAGAATCCACAAGATTTCTTCTGATTGATGATCCTTTGGTTTCTAGCTAATGAATTTATAAGAGTTGATGCCAATTAGTTATGTTTTAACACATGGAAAAAATCTCTCTTATGAGTCTTTTAGCAAGATTTCCTTCCCAGCCTCTCCCTCAAAAGATGTACTTTCTTTCACAATAGTCAAGAAAGAAAAGAAGTGAAGTGTATCAAAGAAAATTCCTATTTTTCCCAATGTCTTTCTACAATATATTTCATTTAAGTCCTTCCCCATTATTGGCTAAAATATTTTTTCGTGTAATGTATTTCAAGCTTATCATGTTTATTTGATAACATAGAAGACAGGAGGCTCTGTGTTGGTGTTGCAGTTCTCTGATTACTCGCCAAAGTCTTCACCCATCTCAATAGTTTATAGAAAGGAGGATTCACCCCAAGAGACATGTATTATTGTAAGATTTGGGGGGAGACAACTAGTAGGCTTAGTTGGATAGCCACCTCTTGGTTTCCCCTCAGTTCATGATCTCACGGTTTGTGAGATCAAGCCCCTCATCAGGCTCTGCACTGATGCAAGCCTGCTTGAGATTCTCTCCTTTTCTCTGTACCTTCCCTTATTCATTCTCTCTCTCTCTCTCTCTCAATAAATAAATATTTGAAACATATTGTAAGATTTAGGATGAAAGGGTTATTCTTTCTGTCTATAAAGTTAAGGATGGTTGGTGTGAAAGGAAAAATGGGAAAAGAGAAAAATTAATCTTAGAGTCCATAGAGAAGCATAAGATTTGTCAATATATTCCCCTGAAACTGACAGTACCCAGTGTCTTTAGGAAAGTAGCCCAGTTAAATCACACTTCATGTAGGCCTTCAGAAATTGGTAAAGCTGGACGCATGTAGTGATAATATAAATTAAAAATAGAAAATTCTACTCCAAAACCCAATGAAAGTTCGGTTATTGAATCCTGTGATTGCAGTTATTGAATCTTGTGATCATAGAAGTAAAAGCAAGAAATTTTGTTGGTCAACCATGAAAACGGTTTACTGTGACTCTCACAACTAAAACTCTGGAGTGGTTTTGACAAACTATAAATGTTAATATTATTAAACATAGCCCAAGAATTGTGGATCTAGCAGAAAATGATAAACAGAGCTCCAGTCTCATTTCCAGGAATCATCTGCAGTATCACTTTCAATCTTGATTGTATATTTGAATGAGACTCCTCTGCAGGGCTTTAAAAACTACCAGTGCTTGAGATTCACACCAGGCCAATTCAGTTAGAAACTTTGTGGTTGGAATCTAAAAATTGGGGTATTTGAAAAGTTCCCCAAGGTATTCCAGTGTTCAGCATAAATTGAGAGCCACCATTTTTTGTTTGTTTGTTTGTTTGTTTTTTAAGATATATTTGATCTAGGAGAGCTGTGCAGTTCAATAAGATTTGATGAAATAGAAAAAAAGAGACTGTTGGTGATTTTGAGATGCTAGAAAATGGAAATTGTCAGTATAATAATCATTGTCTTGGATGATTAATTCTTGCCTTACCCTCCCTCTTACAATTTGAGAGACAAATTAGTAAAGATGAAATTTCCTCCTGGGGTTATATTTCTTCAGGAAATGGACTAGAGAGTAGGGTGGGAGTCATAGTATATAAATGCTATTTCAAAAATTTAGGCAAATATTTATGCCAAAATGTGTTTATGAGAAAAGTAATTATAATTGAAAAAATATGTGCTACAACACAACAATGGTTGCATTGTTGCCTCCGTATAATGGAATATCATGCTTTTATTAAAATGATAATTTCATATTTATATTCAGTGTATTCCCTCAAGCATTAATGATTTTAAGACACTAGATAATACTATACATAAAATATTTGTGCATATATATGTGCACGCATATATATAAATAACAAGTATGTGTATATATGTGTAAAATTTTCAAAACATTAACAGAAGCTATTGATTGGATTACTTTATTTCCTTACAGTATGTTTTCTTCATTTTTCTTTTTTTTTTAAAGAGGACAAGAAAAATACATTATGCTTAATATCTAAATGTTTAACATTTTTCAGAGACAGAATAGGCATGACATCAGTCATATTCTGGTGACTCAGTAAGTGATATAAGCTTGGCATATTCTTAAATAAATGCCAAGATAAAGGCTGCTCAAATGCTAAAATGTATGTGATTCTCTTAAATATATACATCTGTTCCTAATATAATATGTCTTTAAAGCAGTATGTGCATGTGTGTTTAATAATTTTAAGACACATTTATCAGGTTCATACCTGTACTAGATTTTATGACTAAATTTTGCTGATTGTTTTCTAAGAACACTGTAACTTAAGCATTTTCTGAATGAAGTATTTTAGGATGCGATGTATCATTTTTACTCAAATGATATTTGATCATTATTAGTCATTTTTAAATTTAGGTAACTGAGGTATGCTAAAAAAATTTAGAAGATGTATAGAAGATTTTTTAAAAAGCTGTATGACAAAAAGATAACTAATTTTTTGTATATTTCTTATAATTCATTCTAGAAAGTTTATTGAAGTATAGTTTATATAAATAAAATACACCAAATATCTGTAGGATTTATAAGCTATAAAAAAAGTATATAGTTGAGAGGAAAGGAAGATGGTGGTGGAGTAGGAGCCTCATCTTGTCCAATAAACACAACTTGGTAACTATCAAATCATTCTAAATACTCCACAAATCAACCTGAAAACTGACAGAACAAACATCACAACTAAGGGAGAAGATAAAGCCACATTGAAGATGGTAGAAAGTGTGGAGATGTTTAGAGGAGAAATGGATTTCAGGTTTTATGGAGGGGAGGGAGCTGTAGTCATGGAGAAGAGAAAGAGGAGTATACAGGGGAATGCACAAGGAGAATGCTTCCCTAAATCCATTGGCTTAGAAAATGAGAGAGACTGGATTTTGTGAGCTCTTGCAACTAGTGGGGCTTAACACTTGGAGTTTTAAAGGTCAGTGGGGTTGGCTGGGATAGAGCCCAGATGGCACTCCTGGAGAAAAGAAAGGCAAATAACCAGGGCCAGACAGTGAGGAAAGAGAGATCTGAAGAATGCCTGGGACACACAGGAGAAATTGTTTGCTCTTCTTAGAGCATGTCTCTGAAAGGCAGCATTCCCAGAGAGGCCTCTCTGGGACAAAGGAGTCAGATGGCACCTTTTTCCTCCCCTGTCTCTCAGAAGAAACACAGAGCCACCTGCAGGAAGCAGTGCAGCACCAACACTGGCTGCCTAGCTTGCTTACACCAAGTCCCACAAACCTGCATTCTGTCAGGACTGCCCTTCTCGGTCAAGCTTGCCTTACTTCTAGCACAGTAAGCCCCTTTCCCAGAAACCGGTAGAAACCCTTCCCACACAACGTCTCCCAGAGAGTTCTTCAGAACCTCAGTTCTGGTGGAGGTGGTGTCAGATCTCATTTCACAGGCAGATCAGAACACATCTTATTAAAACTTGTCACATTTAAGACTGAGACCAAACACTGCCTACAGAAGACAAGGAGAACCTCTGCAGGTGATCTCTATGCTTGAAGGCTAGAACAGCCAAAAACACAGTAGCAGAGCACAAACAAGAGCCGAGCAGTGCCAAGCCCTGGACAATACATGACTTCTTCTTTATGAGGCCACTACTTTCAGGAGCAAAAAACATGACTGACTTTTCTAAAACAGAGAAGATGGCAAAGACTTAGACAAAATGCAAAGACAGAGAAATTTATCCCAAATGAAAGAAGAAGAAAAGGCCATGGCCAGAAATCTAAGCAAAACAGATATAAGTAACATAACTGATGGAGAATTTAAAGCAACAATCATAGGATACTCACTGGGCTTAAGAAAAGAATAGAAGACATCATTGAGAACCTTACCACAGACATAAAAGGATTAAAAAATAATCAGAGATGAAGAATGTGACAAACAAGATTGGAAATGTTGTATGCCATGAAGAACAGGCTGGAAGAAGCAGAAGAATGAACTAGTGACCTAGAAGACAAAATGATAGAAAATAATGAAGCTGAAAAAAATAGAGAAAGAAGAACTATGCAACATGAGAATAGATTTAGAGATTTCACTGGCTCCAACAGACATAATAGCATTTGCATCATAGGAGTCTCAGAAGAAGAGAGAGAAAAGGGGGCAGAAATTTTATTTGAAAAAATAATAGCTGAAACTTTCCTTCATCTAGGGAAGGAAACAGACCCAAGGAGCACAGAGAACTCCCATCAAAATCAACAAAAGCAGTCCAACACCAAGACATATTGTAATTAAATTTATAATTATAGTGATAAATATTCTTAAAAGAATCAAGACAATAGAAGTCCTTAATGTACAAAGGAAAATGCATATGGCTAGCTGTTAAAATCCTGATTCTGTCCCTTGGTAGTTTTGTGAATGACCTTGTGGTTTCCTCATTTTAAAACCAGGGTGATAATAGCAGCAGATGACAAAAGTTTGTAATAATTAATAAAAAGGGCTAAAACAGTTTAACATAAAGCACTAAAGAAGTATCAGCTATTAAGTACCTTTTCTTCTTTCCTTCTGATTGGTGAATAAGTTCTGGCAAGCAGATGGAGAGAGAAGCAAGATTTAAAAAGAACTAACACTGGGAAACTATATAACATATTCCTATTAATATCTTCACAAAATATAGAATAGGAGCATATGTGGGAAATATGGGTGAATTTCAAAAGGGAAAGTCTAGAAAGAAAGAGAACCCCCTCCTCAGTGGTATTTATGTTCTGCGATTCGTCACTATTGACTAAGAGAGACACGTTATTTTAGAACTCTTCATCACTGGGTCGTCTGGGTGGCTCAGTCAGTTGATTGAGTCTTGATTTCAGCTCAGGTCATGATTCCAGAGTCGTGGGATCAAGCCCTGCATCAGGCTCCATGCTGAGTCAGGAGCCTGCTTAAGATTCTTTCTCTCTCTCTTCCTCTGCCCCTCACCTCCAATTGCATGTGTGCTCCCTCTCTCCAGACAACAACAACAAGCACAACAAAACAAACTCTTCATCACCATTTACGTGTCAAATATCTCACTTTTTGTTAACATTTACATCATTTTCCAAAATACTATATTGGATTGTAAGTAAAACATGCGTCATGCTTCAACCTTTGCCTCAGGTGGTGTATGTGTAATACATAGCTGTCTATACCCCCAGCAAATGTAGCCTAATCACACACTGTGAAGGAATCTCTGACCCCAAAATTATATAACTTTATTAAAGCACAAAATAATATTTTAAAGTCACATGTGTCTGTGTACAGGGTTAATATACTTGTGTTCTAATTCAAATGTTCTCGTATTCAGTTTTAAAGATATGTATTAATACCTTGAATAGAGAGATTTTAGTTTCTGCTTCCAATTTGCACAAATAATTGATGGCTCATTAACAACTCTGTGGGAATACTGCAAAACACACACATGCATGAGAAAAACAACTAGTTGTGACAGGGAGAAGAAAGTCTATGTCAATCATATTGAAATCCTCTATTACATTCCAAATAAGTTAGAAAACACTTTAAGTAATACATTAGCATAAATAAAAAGAATCTCATAAATTATGCTTGCTAATGACATTCACAATTTTGCAAAATCATATAATACACAGATGTTTCCTTTTTTTTCTTATGCTCTTTCCAGATTGTGGTTTTTTTTCTATGAAAATATACTTGTTCAAATGCTGTTGCCAATTGGATTGGTGGCATGTATTTAACCATGGTTTTAGAATATTAGACAGCATTTTGAAAAGTAATAATAAATATATGTACTTATTTTTTCCAGTATTTGGGAAGTAGGCTTGAACCATTTTGGCAAATTTGTTTCAAAAAAGCTTAAGAATATGTCACAGTAATTTTTTTTTTGAGAAATCAATTTTTAAAAAAAATTACATATGTAGCTTGCTATTGTGACACTATCTAGAATTGAACTTGAAAAGTGTTAGGTAGCGAGCAACGCTGTGGTCCAACTCCTTCACACAATTATGCATGTGAACAAATTACTTTCTGCTTTCAGGGATTTCCAATTACTAGGCAGACATGGCACCAGGTAGAGCACGTTATGACAACAGAATTTAAAATTGGGGAGGGCAAGCTGTATGTTAGCATTCATTCAGTTAAAAACAAACTGGCATCTTGTTTCCTGACACCTTGTTTTTTTTAATTCCTTCTGCGATAGCAATATTTTTAAGTGGTAAAATTTAGGATAGCAAGTAAAATATTCTTTAAGATGTGGAATAAAAATAGGCTGGTATTGTTTCGTTACTTGAGGATGAGATAGTACTTATTCCTTGGTTCATCTGAATACAGGAATGGAATGTGTAGGGATTATTTGGAACGTTCTGATATTCATGATCACATAGGAAATTCTGTGTTGTTAAGGCACACGCTGGATAACTTGAGAACAGAGGTTAAAACTTGGTTTTGAGGTTTTCTGTTGGTTGGCACTCTCCCCACCACTTATCCCCCAACACTTTCCTTCCACACATCCACAATACAACCATGTTACAGAAATTACACTACTCAAGTGGCATCACTGCCTGGGTTGTCGTCAGTCTGATACTTACTCTTCACCTTATTTCCTCCAAACCATCATGCCAGACTGAGCTCAGGTATTGTACCCTCCAGAAGGCAGTTTCATGGACCATGGTCTTCCCTTACAGGAGATAAGTTATGCTCAGTGCTTTAGCCTTCTGATTTAGCACTTATCACTCCATATTCTTATTGTCTGTTTAGTCATATAGTTCTCCCATGAGATGGAAGCCTGTGAAGGGATTATGTTTTATATCTTTATATCCCCTTTAAAAACCATAAATAGGGGCATGATACACAACTTCCATCCTCTCCTCTCATTTTGACAATTTCATTTACTTCCATGACTTCAGCATCTACTTGTTTACTAAAAATTCTGTTATCTAAATATCCCAGCCACAGTTCTCTCCTGAATTGTAGGATTATATAACCAAGGTATACACTGGAAATCTCCATTCACCTGTATCACAGGCTTTTCAAGATCCACAAGTCTAAAGCAGCACTTCTCTTTCTTTCTGAAATCCAAATTGAATACTTCCCCAACATCTCCTTCTCAGTAAGTATTACAGCAATCTCGGCAGAAGAGCAAAATAATGGTTGGACTCTGAGGGAGCCGCATGTTAACCTCCACTATTTATACTGTGTAATCTTGGACAATTTCTACGCTTCACACTCCTTCTTTGTAAAATAAGGATAATAATCTGTCAAATGTTTGTTGTGACTAGTAGTACATGTAAGTCACCTAGAATACCACATGGCAAACAGAATGTGGTCAATAAGTATCAAACATTATTTCAGATTGTCTAGTTAATCAAGCTAAAATCTCTCTAAAGTCATCATCTCTCACTACTCTCTCCTCTTTCCCTATAAGATGTAATTACATATAATATGTATATAATATATATTAAGTATTTATTTGTAAACTTGTCATAACTATTGCTGTCCCTTAACTCTTGCCATACCTCTCAATCTCTGTTGCCATCTTCCTGCTTGAAAGCTACCCTCATCTCTCACTCAGCTTACTCTGGGTAGCCTTCCAACTCACTCCTTGTTCCCAAACTGTCCTTGTCTGATGTACCACACAAACCTCAGGCTGTGTGATTTTAACACATATCTCAACACATGACTATGCTATTTAGTCTGTCTTCTCTTTGAGATGAATACATCTAAAAATATACACCTTGTCTCTTGAGTTCCTCCATCATCTGGCATGTGTGCTGCTTCCTCTGTTTCTCCAGCTGTTGTTCACAATGTTGCCTCCAATGGCCATGTTCTATCCACATGACATTCCATTCAGTTCCTCTAAAGCACCAGACTCCGGCTCACCTCTCTGAGACCTCTTGGCCTTCCTACCATGCTGTTCTCCCTTCCTAGAACACATTTCTCTCTTCATGCAGAAATTTCCCAGAGCACTGAACTTTTCACCTTCCCACAGAAGCTCAGGTCTCTCTTTATATTCATTTATTTACTATCTATAACAATAGTCCATACTAAAATACAATATTCATTAAGCACAACCAATATCTTTCTTAATCTTTCTGTTCTTTTTCTTAAATGTTTTTTAATGTTTTATTTATTTCTGAGAGAGAGGAAGAAAGAGAGAGAGAGAGCATGAGCAGGGAAGGTCAGAGAGAGAGGGAGACACAGAATCCGAAACAGGCTCCAGGCTCTGAGCTGGCTGTCAGCACAGAGCCCGATGTGGAGCTTGAACACACGAAATGCGAGATCTTGACGCGAGCCAGTTGGACGCCCAACTGACTGAGCCATCCGGGCATCCCTAATCTTTCTGTTCTTGACAGTTACTATTGGAGTACCTAATTCATAGTGAAAAGTCAATTAAATTGAATTAGATAATTGGTCAATTAATGAATTAATTAGTTAATTGATTAATTACTGAATCCAAATAGAAGATATTTCTAGTAGTCAATAAATATCTATTGACTAAGTAAATAAAATTTTGACATTTTTCTTAAAATCCTATTTGGATTAAAACTGCTACTATCATATGGTCCAGTTGTATACAACATGTGATTAAGTATTTGGTGTAAAGTATAATCTAACAGTAACAAAGCAATTATTTATGATTAACTGCATTTCTCAGTAATACTTATATTTTTTAGGACCATATTCACTGCATTAAAACGAGGATACACAATCTGACAAAAAAAGCAATATTTGTGGAATTGAGAGTCTTGAATAAAATAAGGATATAGTGATTTCCATTTCTGCATTTAAAAATCTTGGAAGTCACCATTCCTTCCTATCAATGAGTGAAAAGCTGACTACATTGAAAAATCAACTTTTTCTGGATCTATAAAAGAAGGTAAGACACCGGATGAACTGGTGCCCCTGTGACTGGTGAGAGAGGCAGTCATAGAGAGTGTAGGCTTACTGGGACAGACACACAGGAGCAGAAACCAGCACCAGAACGAGCGGCAGGGTAGGTCACAATGCATGATCCAACTCTATATTGTCTATAAGAAGCCCAATTTAAAGAAATACATGTATTAAAAGTAAATGGATTGAGAAAAAGCATAGCATGCTATCACTAATCAGAAGAAAGCAAGAGTAGCTCCATTAGTTTCAGATAGAAGAAACTTAAACCAAGGAAACTTTTCATGAATTAAGAAAGGCATTACATAATGATAAAGGGGTAAGTTCTACAAAATATATATGTATATATTCTTAATGTGTGTATACTTAATAACAGAGCATCAAACTACATGGGAGAAAATGATAGAATTGCAAAGAGAAATGGGTATTTTCACTACCACTGGGAGACTTCAATACCTCTCTCAGAAATGAACAGATCCAGAAGACAGAAAATTAGTAAGAACAAAGTCAAACCCAACAACACCATCATTCAGTTGTATGTAATTTACATCTACATATGATTTCATCCATCACCAGCAGAATTCATGTTTTTCTAAAGCTTACAAAGAACACTGACTGATAAAGATCACATTCTCGGCCATAAAACAACCCTTAAAAAAGTCTAAAAGAATAGAAGTACAATGTCTGCTGTCAAGCCACAGTATAATTAATTTAAAAATCAGTGTCAGAAAGATAACTGGAAAATTCCAAAATGCATGGATTTTAAACAGTGCGTTTCTAAATAACATGTGAATCAACAAAGAAATTTCAAAAGACTGAAAATATTTTGAACAAAATTAAAATTAAGACACAGCTTATCAAAATTTGTGGGGTGCAGTGAAAACAGTACTCAGAGAAAATTTTATAGCATTGAATGTGTATATCAGAAAAAAATTAATCAGTGTTAAGCCTACCATTATCATATAACCCAACAATCACACCCCTTGATATTTATCAAAAGGAATTGAAAACTTTGTCCATATAACAACTTTCACACAGATGTGTATAGCAACTTTATTCATAGTTACCAAACATGGACACAACTAAGATGTCCTTCAGTAGTTGAATGGATACACCAACTGCGCTATGTCTACATTAAGAAATATTTCTCAGTGCTTAACAAAAGGAATTATTAAGCCATAAAAATGCATAACAAAAACTTAAATGTCTATTAGTGAAAGAAGCCAGTGTAGAAGACTATATACTGTATGATTCAACTATATGCCATTCTGGAAAAGGCAAAACTATGGAGTCAATAGAGCCCAGTGGGTGACAAAGATACAGTGAGGGTGTAGGAGAGGAATGAGTAGGCAGAGCAAATAGGATTTTTAGGGCAGTGAAAACATTCTGTATGATATATTATGATGGATATATGTCATTCCACATTTGTCCAGACCCACTGGATGTACAACACCAAGTATGAACCCTTACATAAACTGTGGTGTTTGACTGATTATGATGTGTTAATATAGGTTGATCTTGATACAAAATACACCAGACTGGTGAACAGTGTTGATAATGGAGGTTATATATATGTGTAAGAACAGGGTATATATGAGAATTCTCTGAATCTCCCTCTCAAGCTTATTATAAAACTGTAATTGTAAATTTGATCACTGGTTATAGAGAAAAAAGCTAAGAAATTCCTGAAGGTAAATATTCAGAGCAAATACTTCTCTCCAAAATAGTATTTATTATGTTGAAAACAGTCATAATTTTTTTGAGTTATAGGAAAAACTAATTGTTCATATCCTTTATTTTTAAAGTAAAACTAAGATAAATATATTGATGATTTGTTAAATTTGTCATGTAATAGTGGTTTAATTTAAGGTACAGACTCTCAATCTAGACTTTATGAAAAATGCTTAAAGAGAAGTTTTTTAAAATGTTTATTTTTGAGAGAAAGAGAGCAAGAGAGGGAGAGAACGCACAAGCAGGGAAGGGACAGAGAGAAAGAGGGAGACATGGAATCCAAAACAGGCTCTAGGTTCTGAGCTGTCAGCACAGAGCCTGATAGAGGGCTCAAACCCATGAACTGTGCGTGAGACAGTGACCTAAGCTGAAGTCAGCTGCTTAACCCACTGTCAAGTGTCGCAAAGAGAAGCTTTTTAAGAGTATGGATAGGGAGAAAAAAAATCATAACTGTAGTAAAATAGTGCTTCACAAGAGAGAGGACATTTGTTCTATAACCTTAAGTATGCATACAGTTTCAGGGGTGGAACAGTAAAGTCATTTCAGAAATGAAATCACTGGGGAACCTGTGTGACTCAGTCAGTTAAGCAGCCGACTTCAGCTCAGGTCATGATCTCACGATTCGTGGGTTCGAGCCCCATGTCGAGCTCTGTGCTGACTGCCAGCTCAGAGCCTGGAACCTGTTTCGGATTCTGTATCTCCCTCTCTCTCTGACCCTCCCCTGCTCATGCTGTCTCTCTGTCTCTGTCTCTGTCTCTCTCTCAGAAAAAGATAAAACATTAAAAAAGAAATGAAATCATTATCAGGAAGGGCAAAAGTAGGGGAATTCATGGAGAATTAAGGGCCCATGTGACTGTGATAGGAACAAGTATGATAGAGTGGATTTTTTGGACATTAGGACTCAGGCTATAAATTCATATTGAAATTTAGAAGGCACTGAATATGATGTTAAGTGGCTTCACAATGGGTAATCAAACTGTTTTCTACTCAGACAACAACTCAACTCTGTGCTCCTACAAGCTATCTATCAGTGCCTCCATGAAACAAAAAACTCGATATAAATGAGGGCGAAAGATAACATTTTTAATAATCTGAATAGGCAAACATAAGTGTCCATAGAAGTGAAAAGGAAAGCAAAATACTCAAAAGCTTCAGAGACAGTATTTATGAGTTTTCGTTAAGGTATGCCATGAGGTTTAGTGATATGGGGAAACTGAAAATTATTGTTGCAGTTTTATTTCTGCTATATTGGAAGTAGGTTGTTATCAGTAACTGAGAGAAGTATCAAAAGACAAGCGGCAAATTTTATCTAAGAGATAAAATATTTGTTATGGATAAAATTGGACTGTAAAAGAGACTATACTTTGGTCTTATATCCAAACGATGTTTAGCTCCTGTGATAGGAGTGGAGACGATTTCCAAGAAAACATACGATAATGAAAGGAAGGAAAAGAAGATCATGGGTTTCTTTTTTTTATTTAAAAAATTTAATGTTTATTTATTTTTGAGTGAGCGAGGGCATGAGCAAGGGAGGAGCAGAGAGAGAGGGAGACACAGAATCCAAAGCAGGCTCCAGACTCTGAGATGTCAGCACAGATGCTGAAGCGGGACGCAAACCCATGAACTATGTATGACATCATGACCTGAGCCACTGTCGGACACCCAGGCACCACAAGAAGGTTGTGTTTTTAACTTTATAAGAAGTACCCTTATTTAAGATATTTCTCATATTGGCTATTAGATGATAAGTTCAATCACTGAAGAAGGCAAAAAAAGTTTTTTTATTTTGACGAGATTAAGAGAAAAACCATGAAAACAAAATGGAAATAAAATAAAATGGAAATAATTTCAAGGAGGAGGAATTTTATGCCCAAATGGTACATATATTGTACTTTAAAATGGTGAAAACTAATCTAGAGTTGCAAAATTCCATTGAACCAAGGGAAGCATGATAACAGGTTTGATTTGATTTTTCAAGAAAATCCACTGGTGTACATACATGTTAAATTAAAATGCTATACATTATTTACCATTATCAACATTAGAGGTTCTTTGCATTACTGATATTTTATTTAATCAGTATATTCCTTTATCTTTGATATTATAAATCTCAGACCCTCAAAGCTCATTTATTATTTACTACATGCAATGCAGAATTTCTGCAAATGTATCTGTGGGGAATTAGCTTTCAAAAAAGTATAGAATCTCTGCAGTGTGTAAATGTCACTCTTCCATTTTAAAGTACAAAATTCATGAAACAAAAATAGTTATATTTTTAATAAATATGAAACTTTAATGTCTTTCTTTTTGAGCAATTAAAATATGCTCTTATGATTAGTTTTTCTCTCTGGGAATAAAATCAAGATTGTTTCAGCATGTGTTTGCAATCATGCTAATCTGGGAAAACTGTTAATTATTTTATAAATATTTGGTAATTTGTCATTTTGTATCAATCTCTTAGGTACAAAGTCACTAAGGTAAATATTGTGTTAAGCTTAGGGAACATGGATAAAATAGAAGTTATTTGTGAAGAATTATTCATCCTGATTTTTTTTGGTTGTTTGAAAGGTATTTTGTATTTTATGAAAACTTGAGTTTCACCATCTGCTTCACTCTCTGTTTCTTATGTTGTATTTTATGGTTTATTATAATTTAGAAGAGTATTTCTTAATAGTCAAAATATTATTTTCAGTAAGAAGAAAGCACATGTGCACACAATTTGAAATTACTTCTGAATATGCTCTGATTGCTAGATTCTTTTATGAAGGCATATGGGTTTGAATGAAAAGAAAGGTAGAATTAAAACACATTTGAAGCTTTGTAAAGTCCCTGGTTTAGCCACTTTGTCAAAATATACCACAACTAATGGGAGTCAGCTACGGTCCAGTATCCTGCTAGGACTTTATTCAGTACAATGGCTGTTTTTAGTAGAGTGGAGTCGTGGTGTGGAGAAAGACCTGCGTTCATACAAAATTATTCTAGGACTTCTTACTCCTGGGTCTCACTTGACCACTGGAAACCTTCACAGTCTTATTTATAAAACACATGTACCATCATACTTGCTTTGTGAGTTTGTTTTGAATTAACAAGAAAATACACAAAAGGTACTTAATAGAGCCATGCTTAGCCAGTCTTTTAGTACGTCCTCAGTGATAACGAGGTATAATATTGATGATAAAAACAACCCTTTCTATTGTAGGAAGACAAAATTCCAGATTGAGAGGATCTTATAGCTATGGTGTAGCAATAAGAACCTAAAATCCGAGTATGAACAGTTGTATTATTAATGTGTGACCACACATAAGTCAGTGTGTAATCTCATATTCTCTCTTCTAAAGCGGAGGATTGTAGGGGCGCTTGGGTGGCTCAGTCGGTTAAGCATCCAACTTCGGCTCAGGTCATGATCTCACGGTTTGTAGGTTCGAGCCCTGCGCGGGCTCTGTGCTGATAGCCAGCTCAGAGCCTGGAAACTGTTTTGGATTCTGTGTCTCCCTCTCTCTCTGACCCTCCCCTGCTCACACTGTCTCTATCTCTCTTTCAAAAACAAAACATTAAAAAATTAAAAAAAAAAATAAATTGGAAGATTGTATTGCTAATGTCACTACATCAATATGGTTGGGAATACTAGTGATTTGCATAGAGAGAAGGTCATGGAAAAGTAAGTTTAAAAGTATGTCATGGGATGAGGGCAGAAATGTAAAAGGAAAAAGAAAAATCTTGAGAGAACAGCCAGTATNCATTAAAAAATAAAAAAAAAATAAATTGGAAGATTGTATTGTTAATGTCACTACATCAATATGGTTGGGAATACTAGTGATTTGCATAGAGAGAAGGTCATGGAAAAGTAAGTTTAAAAGTATGTCATGGGATGAGGGCAGAAATGTAAAAGGAAAAAGAAAAATCTTGAGAGAACAGCCAGTATTTGGAGTCACCAGATTGGAGCCAAGGAGCCAATTTTTCTCTTTCTCCTATAACTCATGTAGACACAAGTGACCTGAAGTCTGGAGGGAATGCATTGCCTTATCATCACTCTAAATGTGTAACATTTAAGAATTCCCAGAGCCTGTACCCTGGACAATTATAGTGCTTTCTGGCTAGGTAGGAAGCAACTTAGAACCCCAGAGCACCAGAGTGTCCTGTGGCACATGACAGGGCCTACCAAACAATGAGGAGTTCATTAGCTATCCAACATACGTGAGGTGGCATCAGCATTGCCAAGTTTCCCTGAGCATGTGTAACGTGTTTGCAGATGGCTCACAAGTAGAACTGCGGACACTGTGGAAAATTAGCAGAGATCTTATGCAGAAGTTAGAGGCGTCCATACAGGAGTAGATGTAAATGGCAGTGTAGGTTCATTTATATTTGCTTATAACCCCATAAACATGGAGTTTGAGAGCTTTCAAATTAAGCTATTCTGTATTTGGTGCTTTATTGCACATTTGCTCTAGAAACACTAAACTAATGCTGCAGATAGGTGTTATAATTCTCTTTTTTTTCCAATTGAGGAAAATTAAACTTCACAAGTATAAGTAATGCACCCAGTGTCACAGAGCTAATAAGTAATAGATCTAAAGCTCTCATTCAGAGCTGCCCAACTCCAAAAGCTATTTACTTTTCATCACACTGCTCTGAGCTTATGAAAATACTTTGTAAAGTGAAAGTGTGATGCAACAAGTAAAAATAATTTTATTTTATCCATCACACTTTAATCTTTCATGGAAATGATTGACTAATATTCTCAGTCCTAGTCCCAACTCACGTTCATTAGACTTTTAAAATTTACAACTAAACACCCAGTACCTTGACTCATTCTCAAATAAAGGTACAGTGTGAATAATTCATACAATGCTCATTAGAGTTTTACATAACGTGAAGCTTTATAGCTGTAACTAAGTATAGTACCATACGTTTAACTCTAAGAGATAGTCATTTTTTATTGAAAACACTTTACGGAATTTTTTTATCACAGCATAATAAAAGGAATCTGTATGGTTACTAAACATTTGGACAGATCTGTCTAGTTATCCGATTCTCAAACTAGTGGTTGGAAGGTTTAAAAGGTACTTTTTTTGGAAGGGATAGAATTAGGACAATTGCTTCATCAGAATATAAAGGGTGATTATTCTTTCTTTCTCCCTCTGAGAATGTGTATACTTGTTCCATTTTTGGAAAACTGGTATGTAGAACTGCAGCCTCAGGGCCGCATATTTCATACAAAGTGGGAATTAAGTAAATTCTTATTAATATTACTTATTTTTAAGAAGCAGTGACAAACATTGGACTTGCTCTGGAGTTACACGGGCTTAATTCTGAGTCTGAATGAGACTACAGAAATTAGCTTTTCTTTCTGGGTTTCAGTTGTCTCCTCAACTGGCAGACACATGAAATAAGAGCTGTCCCATAAGATGGTAAAGATAGGTTCATTTAATGAAATATATGCTGAGCACTAGGTTAATGTTTGGGCTTACAGTTGACACTCAGTAGTTATTGGCCACCATTAATGTTTAGTGAAGTTCAGTGACTGGAAAATGCGTTAGCAAATATATTTTCAGAAGTCAAAATTTTTATATATGAATTTTTCCCCAAATCTTAGCTATCTTGGAAGTCATAAGTAATCATGTAACTACTCATTTTATATATAATCAAAACATAGTTGCAACTTGGACAGAGTTGGAGAAAAGCCTGAGAAACTGTTTTCTGTCTAGTTATGATTGTTGTTCATTGATTTTCCTCCATAATCAGGGATCTCTGCTGGACCAAAAAAACAAAAAAAAGGGGGGGGGTTCTTTTTTTTTTCCTAATAGCACTCATCTTTCTATATCCCTCTTTTCCAATTTAAAGCCAGTGGAATTTCCTTATATTGGAACTGAAAAAATGTCTGGTATCCCCTTGTGGCCACTTGATTCTCTCTTAACAACAAAGAGAGCAAAGTGCAAGAAAACTTAAAAATACATGTTTTACATATGGCAGTTAAATAACCCATACCTTTAGTGTACAGAAATACCTAAAAAATTCAATTATAAAATGATGGATAGTTTTCCCCAAAGCGAATAAATATCTTGAAAATATAATATTTAAACAATAAAGCTAACATGATATGAAAATATATCCAATATCATTACAAATAAAATCAACATACATAATGGGAGTGGATTTCTATTCCATTGGATTCAATTAAAAGTAATAACTATATTCTGACTTGTGTCAAGAAGTCAGTGAGTATGATGGGTTTTCTGTAACATACTCCCTAGATTTAAAAATAGGTCCCATCACTTACTGGGGAAACTAGTTAGCTTTTTTTTCAACCTATTGACCTCATTTTTCTTGCCGGTTAAAGTGCATGAAATACTAGTATTTACTTCATTGGATTATCATAATAAATGAGTTAATAGTTTGAACAAGTTTATAATGGTATGTCGGTCAAGTCTACAAAAGTGTTCATTTTCCCTTCTTCCTTCTCTTCTTACTCCTTATGGGAGAATAAATTGTCCAAACATTATGAATAACAATTATAGAATTAGATAGGTTTATATCCTTTGAATTTCAATATCTATAATATCATCTGTAGTAATCCTGATAATAATGATCATAAAATGAAAATTAATTATAATGCTATAGCTCTAAATCCTATAATTGTTTGAGTGTTTACTAAATATCATACATAAACATTATCTAAACTTGCCTTACGAGAGCCCTATGAGGGACTCATATCTTTATTACATAAGTGAGGAAACTGAGACTTAGTTGATAAAAACCCTACCTAAGTTTACACAGCTGATGTCTGAAAGAGACATTTCAGTCAAATCTGTTGACCTCAAAGTCTGTGCTCTTCACTCCTTTTTTTTTAAATGTTTATTTTATTTTTGAGAGAGAGAGAGAATGAGCAGCAGAGTCGCAGAGAGAGAGAGGGAGACACAGAATCTGAAGCAGGCTCCAGGCTCTGAGCTGTCAGTGCAGAGCCCGATGTGGGGCTCGAACTCACAAACTATGAAATCATGACCTGAGCCAAAGTCAGACGCTAAACTGACTGAGCCAACCAGGCGCCCCTGTGCTCTTTACTCAAGTACTGCACACATTTGTGTATGTGTTCAAGACTCGGGGCGCCTGGGTGGCTTAGTCGGTTAAGCGTCCGACTTTCGCTTAGGTCATGATCTCGCGGTTCGTGGGTTTGAGCCCCGCGTCGGGCTCTGTGCTGACTGCCAGCTCAGAGCCTGGAGCCTGTTTCAGTCTGTGACTCCCTCTCTCTCTGACCCTCCCCTGCTCACGCTGTCTCTCTCTCCTAGAAATAAATAAAAAACATTAAAAAAAAAATTTAAGACTGTTCACTGCAGTGTTCTTCACATAAGCAAACATGAAAAAAATTTGAAATATCTAACAAAATATTTAAATAAAATCAGTGCTTAGAAGAATTACAGTTGGTAGGCAAGATATTCAAAACTGGGAAAAACTAGGTTTCAAAGAGCATAGTATGTAATAATATTTTAAAAGTAAGAAATAAGGAACACTGGGGAAAGTATTTGTATTTATTAACACTGTTTTTTTCTTTCTTATTTATAAGTTTTCTATGTTATTCTAAGCTTGTTGAAACTTCTGCATTAGCCATTTATTATGTTTGTGTTTAGAGAAAAAAAGATCTATTAAAATTTTGAAGGATAGACTTCTCAAATTAAATGAAATACATATTATAGTTATTTCCTAAATCCTCTAGGGTGAAGTAATTTGTATTTCCCATATATTTTTAACAATTTTATATCATGTATTTTTTATGTCAGATTTTTTAAACTTGTTTTCCTTCCAAGTTTAAGCTCTTGTCATGGATTTTTAAAATTTTTTATTAAGTTTTTTATTTTAATTACAATATAAACGTTAGTTTTAGGTGTACAATATAGTGATTCAATAATTCCATTTGTTATTCAGTGTTCATCATGATAAATGTACTCTTTAATCCCTATCACCTATTTCACCTATTTCACCCATCCCCACACCCACCTCCCCTCTGGTAACCATCAGTTTGTTCTCTACAGTTAAGAGTCTGTTTTTGGTTTCTCTCCATATATTTTTTTTTCTTTTATTCATTTGTTTTGTTTCTTAAATTCCGTATATGAGTGAAATCATATGATATTTGTCTTTCTCTGATTCATTTCAGTTAGTATTATCATCTCTACCTCCATATATGTTGTTGCAATTGGCAAGATTTCAGTCTTTTTTATGGCTGGATAATATATGTGCGTGTGTGGGTGTGTGTACACTTCTTGATGAACACTTGGGCTGCTTCTATAATTTGGCTATTGTAAATAATGCTGTGGATACGTAATAGGGTTGCATATATCCCTTAAATTAGTGTTTTTATATTCTTTGGGTAAATACCCAGTAGTGTAATTAATGAATCATAGTTTGGTGTTTTTTTTTTTAATTTTTTTGAGGAAACTCTGTACTTCACACCAGTTTGCGTTCCCACCAACAGTGCATGAGGGCTCCTTTTTCTCCACACGGCCACCAATACTTGTTTCTTTTGTTTTTTATTTTAGCCATTCTGACAGGTGATATCTCACTGTAGGTTTTTGTATTTCTCTGATGATGATTTACGTGGAGCATCTTTTTATATGTCTTGGTGTCTTGCTCATCTGTATGTCTTTGGAGAAATGGCTCTTCCTGTCTTATGTTCATCTTTTAATTGGATTATTTGGGTTTTTTTAGGGGTTGAGTTGAATCAATTATTTACATATTTTGGATACTAACAATTTATCAGATACTTTATTTGCCAATATCTTCTCCCATTTAGTAATTTGTATTTTAGTTTTGTTGACTGTTTCCTTCACTGTGCAGAACTTTTTATTTTGATGTCATCTCAGTAGTTGTTTTTTTTTTTTAATTTCCCGTGTTTCAAGAGACATATCTAGAAAAATGTTGCTATGGAGGATGCCAAAGAAATTACTGTTCATGTTCTCTTCTAGGATTTTGATGATTTTCTGTCTCACATTTAGGTCTTTGATCCATTTTGAGTTTATTATTGTGTATGGTGTAAGAAAGTGGTCCAGTATCATTCTGTTGCATGTTGCTTTCCAGTTTTCCCAGCACCATTTATTGAAGAGACTGTCCATCTTTTCCCAGTACATATTCTTGACTCTTTCTTTTGGAGATTAATTAACCATATAACATGGGTTTCTTTCTGGACTTTCTATTCTGTTCCATTGATCTATGTATCCATTTTTTGTGCCAGTACCATACTGTTTTGATTACTACAGCTTAGTAGTATAACTTGAAATCTGGAATTCTGATACCTCTACCTTTGTTTTTCTTTTTCACGATTGCTTTGACATCTTTTTCAAGATGCCTTATAGTTCCATACAGATTTTAGGATTATTTATTTTAGTTCTGGAATATTGCTACTGGTATTTTTATAAAGATTGTATTAAATCTGTGGATTACTTTGGATAGTACAGACAGTTTAAAAATATTTCTTCTTCCAATCTATGAGCATGGAATGTCTTTCCATTTGTTAGTGATGTATTTAATTTCTTTCATCAGTATTTTATAGTTTTCAGAGAACAGGTGTTTCACCTCCTTTCTTAAAGTTTATTCCTAGGTATTTCAATGATTTTGGGTGCAGCTGTAAATGGGATTGCTTTCTTAACTTATCTCTCTGTTGCTTCAGTATTAATGTACAGAAATGAAATGGGTTTCTGTACATTGATTGGGATGGATTTTTATAGTGATTTAAGTGTCTTTATTTCATCTGGCATTTATTTAATATTTTATTAAGTAAAATATTTAGGATTATTCATTGAAATATTAAATATCTAGCCTGTAGTGAAATAGTCTGGAACTCTATATAATGCAAAACTGCTGAGAAAATGATGTGTTATTTTTGAAAAACTTAAAACAGATAATTATGTAGATTATTTTCTCAGAGGATAAGAATATTTTTGTTGATAAGTTTAAAAATTATAATTGTATCTACTGTGTATATTGTTAGTGGGTCTATCTATGTATTTATACTGAAGTGCTGGTAAAGTTGAATAAAATGATTTTATAAAATGTAAGAGCTAGAGGTTACCATTCTAGAATGACAGAGAAATGAGCTGTATGGATCTTCTCTCTACCAAAACAATAATTTACCTGCTGAAAACAATTTTAAAATAATTAAATCCTCTGCAAACTGTCCTAGAGGCATACAACAAATGGAGAAGTATTATTTTAAGAAAAATCTATTAAATTTGGCTAGGAGTAATAAGAACGACTTGCTCCTTTACCTGCTCCCTCACCCAGATCCATATTACAGGAGCTCTAGCCCAGATATTTTTCTCCCGGCATGTATAGCCAAGAAGAGAGGGGATTCCATCTACTTACAGCTCTCAGTGAAGCTACAGTTTGACCCTAGAAGGTGTGGCTGCTGGTGCTTCTTATTCCCCAGCCCTATGTTGGAAAGGCTCAGTTTTAGGTAGGGCCAAGAAGACTGGGTCTCTCTTCTCATATCCAGCCCCAAACATAGATTAGAAACTGTATTCCAGGTAAAATGGGGGAAGAAATCAGGTTCCAATTTCCCTACCTCGGCTCACTCATAGGGAATTACTTCCATTCCAGTAGAATGAAGCCAAGAAGACCAGAGGCTGATACCTGCCAACACCAGAGCTTATTATGCCTAAGGGCATGATTGCAAATAATGGAGATCTTGGGGGGAAATAATCAAGAGGAAACTAGTAGCTCCAGGGATGTAATAAAAATCTAAGAGCAGTCACAAGTTAATGGAGAGAACCAAGGAAAGTGACAGTCAGTCAAGAAAAATCTTCTAGAACACAGTCAACTCAGTGGGGTCTAAATGGCTGTTTAAGTGTCTTACTAGGCTGTTAAGAGTAATAAAAGAGCAATCAGAGAAGGACGTGGGACTGACTTGAGAGCATTCACAAGCCATACAGTCTCCTTATTTGAAGGCAGCTGTCTTACAAGCACAGGGGGCTTAAAAAGCAACCTTTGACTGAAACCACAGGTAGGAAAAACAAGGGAAACAGAAGAATGAGAAAATATGAAACAAGAACACAAATTGGCAGATTCGAGCCTTAACATATTACTTTATTTATTTAATTTTTTTAATGTTTTATTTATTTCTACGAGAGAGAAAGAGAGAGACAGTGTGAGCAGGGGAGGGTCAGAGAGAGAGGGAGACACAGAATCTGAAGCAGGCTCCAGGCTCTGAGCTGTCAGCACAGAGCCCGACGCAGAGCTCTAACCCATGAACTGTGAGATCATGACCTGAGCCAAAGTCAGACTTTGCCACTGACTAAGCCACCTAGGCACCCGAACATATCAGTTACTTTAAATACACCATTTTAAGGACAGAGACTGACATATTGATCGAGATGGAAAAAAAAGATAAAACCAGGTAAAAAACAAACAAAAACACAAACCCAGCAATTAGCCACTTACAGGTAACTTACTTCAAAAACAATCATGTAGATAGGCTGAAAGTAAAAGGATGGAAAAATATATTCCATGAAAATGTTAAAAACAAAACTAGGACTGGCTATGTTTTGTCAGAAAAAAAAAAGACTTTAGATAAGAGAAATTTACTAGAGACAGTGACATTACAGAAAAATTAAATGATCGATCCATCCAGATATCCTAGAAATCTTAAGTTTGTATGTACTAAACAGAATTCAAAATTCATGAAGCAAACATTGTTAGACCTGAAAGCACAAATGAACCATTTAGGGGCGCCTGGGTGGCTCAGTTGTTTAACTGTCAGACTGGCTCAGGTCATGGTCTCACGGTTCACAAGTTTGAGCCCTGCATTGGAAGCATGCTTCAGATTCTGTGTCTCCCTCTCTCACCACCCCTTCTCTGCTTACATTTACTCTCTGTCTCTCAAAAATAAATAAAACTGTTTAAAATTATATTTGGGGATGTCACCAGCCCACTTTCAACTAATAGAAAATCGGCAAGGAGTAGAAGATATGACAAACAAACAACCAACAGTATTTTTCTTTTTTAAAGTTTCTATATTTTATTTTTATTTTTTACATTTTTATTTTTTAATTTTTTTTCTAGAGAGAGCCTGAGTAGGGGAGAGTGGCAGAGAGAGAGAGAGAAAGAGAGAGACAATCCCAAGCAGGCTCCATGCCCAGTGCAGAGCCAGAGGTGGGGCTCAATCTCACAAATTGTGAGAACATGACCCAAGCTGATATCAAGTCAGATGCTCAACTAACTGAGCCACCCAGGCACCCCACAACCAACAGTTTCTAAATGACATATATAAACTCTCCATTAAACAATAAGAATACATAGGTTTTTGAAGCACCCTTGTTTGGAATATTCTTCAAATGTCAAAAGTAAAAAAAATGGAGACTCATTCAATGGTGGTCAGAAGTAAGGGGGCCGGGGAGTAGTGGAAGAGAGGTAGGTGTGACTATAAAAGGGTTACAGAAAGATCCTTGTGATAATAGAACTGATCAATATTTGTCAGTATTCTGGTTATGATATTGCACTGTAGTTTGTCAATATGTTACCATTGGCAGTCTGGCTAAAGGGTATCTGAGACCTCTTTATAGCTTCTCACAACTGCCTGTGAATCTACAATAGTTTCAAAATGAAAATTTTAAGTTAAACAAAAGTAAAAATTTGCTTACTAAATGAGAGACTTTGCATTCAAGAAGAGTCTTCAGGAACTGAAATTAGGTTATGGAAGCCTTTGCTGGGTTGAGGTTATGTAGCATATTATATATGCATGCTTAGGACATGGTAAATATTTTTCTCTAATAGGGATTTAGGTTCTTAATAAAATGTGATTGGTGTTGCAAGAATTGTGCAAAAAATTATTATGGGGACACATGTGTAAGGAATCATATTTTTCTTCCTGGAATGGAGGTGGGGCAGAGATCATTCACTGAGTTTGAAAAATAAACATTTTAAGACAGGAATGGAAGGAAACATTTTCCCCTAATTCTTACCAAAAAATGTAGAAATCCTTGGAAGTCTAAAAATCATTTGGATTTTGAAAAGTATGATTTGTTTTTGGAAATTTCAGTGCCATGCTTTATTAAACATAGAATATTATTAACATGAAAGATAACATATAGTGGAAATAGTGGGGTAGATCTTAACAGACAGTATTGTTAGGTCTGTAGGGGGTTTTTTGGTTTTTTTTTTAATTTTTTAATATTTATTTTTGAGAGAGAGACAGAGTGTATGTGTGGGAGGGGCAGAGAGAGAGGGACACACAGAACCTGAAGTAGGCTCCAGGCTCTGAACTGTCAGCACGAACTGTGAGATCATGACCAGAGCCGAGTTGAATGCTTAACCTGACTAAGCCACCCAGATGCCCCTGATTTGTAGTTTTTTTAATATGTGGTCTTGAAAATGTAATTTAACATCTCTAAATCTCAATTTCACAGGGATAATAATATATCACTAAAAGGATTGTTGTAATCTGTACCTATCATTTAGTTACTGGTGAAAGAGCTGAATACTTAGCCTCATTCTCATTTTAAACTAAAGTATGTTTTTTGGAGCCATTTTTTTCATCATTTCAGTGGACACAAATTGACATTCAAACACTATTATCACATTCAACAGCCTCACCTGCCGGGGTTGTCAGCACGTGTGTGCGCTAGAGTCACCTAGGGAGCATGTTAAATGCACTGACCCTGTGACCCATCCACAGAGGTTCTGATGAACTTTTCATGGATGGAACTCTGACGATAGAATTGCAGTTTTAAAATTTGTCACTTGATGTTAATGATCATCCAGGGTTCAGAAATAGTACATTAACTTACCTAGCTATGTGTGGTTTTATTTTTCCACTAACTCTGGCTTAGAAGTCCATGTGAAGGCAATATCGATTAATATAAAAATATGCTTACAATCAGTCTTTATGAAGGATCTGGTTTTGCGGGACAATTTTTTAATGTAAGATGTTTATTAACTAGTTTAGATAGTTCTTATTTCTTTTATATTGTTTAATGCAGAAAATGTGGTCTCAATTAATTGGGCAAATGTCTGAGGAAATTAAGTGTGTGACTGAGGGTTTTACCTAGAAATACGCCTCTGGTCTAATCTTTACAGAATTGTAGTGAGGCCGTACCCTCGATAGAAGTTATTATGAGATTCCCAAGGTTTAGTGACAGCATAGCAAGTTTCTAATGTGTATAGTGTTTATAACAAAAAGCTTTCATTTTAGCCAAAAAAAGACTACAATATAAGGCTTTTATTTAGCAACTCAAAATCATTTCCTCGGAGGCATTGCTTGGCCAGGCTCAACTAAAAAGTCTCGCATCTCCCAGAACAGTCTGCCGTAAATGTCATCTGTGGCATTTATCCATGCTTAGAACCTTCATATATTTTCCCTTAACAATCGTATTTTTAAAAAGCCTACTCTATTACAATTCTGTCTAAATTTATAGAAGACCAGTATAAGAAACTCTCATTTCTTTTTATTCTAAAACTACATTTGAAGACTCTCTGTGTTTGCTAATGTTCCTTTGATAAGAAATAGCATGATCAGTATCATCAGTTTGGTTTGGGAGTGGAAAATATTTCCCAAAATAATTTAATTACTTTGTGTTCTGTATCAGTCAAATAAGTTGATGTGTTTTTCATTTTCTCCATAGCTACCAGGAAGCTCAAATTTACATCACAGGTATTACAATTAGGAAGTCTCTGCTGCCTGGCTGTACGTACTTCTTGGTCTCCCTTTCATCCTTGCCTCCTTCCTTCCCCCCTTTCCTCCTTCCTTCCTTTGTTTCTTAACTAATATTGTTCTCTTCTACCCTGTAATTTGACAAGTGTTTGTGGTCTCATAATTTGTTGATTTCTCATGATTGTGTTGTAAGATGTTAGGTAAAAGATGTGATCTCGCGCACGCAGCTGCGTATTTCTTATATAAGCTGAATCATTACAGCCAAAACTGATGGCCCTGTTGACCATCATCCAACCCTTACCTCCCCCTACTTTCTCTCTCTTGTTGCGTTGTGTAGGAGTTATGAGACCAGTCAGCATTATTCCAGATTTTTATTCCATCTCCACATTTATATATGCTCCAATGGAAGATAGATAGTATCTTGTGGGTACTTTTAAACCTAAATGGCATAACATACATAAAATTCTGTGACTTTTTAAAGAGTTCAACAGTGTATAGGGTCTTTCCATAAATCTGTATAGCTCTAAATTATATATCTGCATAGATACAAAAGTATGTACATATATACACATATACTGGCTCATATGAAAATACTCATTTTATCATAATCCCATGAACCCTTGAGTTTAAGTTCTTAAAAATTTTCCAGCCTAATAAGAAAAAAACCTGTATATCTATCTAGAAATTCTGAAAACTAGAATCTTGATTATCTGTTGGAATGACCTTCTTTTCATATTTCATTGACTATTTGTATTTTATCGTTTGGGGGTTGCCTATACAGAGCCTTTCACTGTAGATTGTTATTTTGTATAACTTGTAACAACTTTAAGTCAAGATACAGATCATTAGTCTGGGATATAAATATATTGCACGTTCTTTTGATTTGCAAATATTCACTGACTTTCTATCATCTTACAAACATTTAAGTGGTTTAACATGATCAAGATTTCAAAACTTTTTGTTATATGCTTCATTTCTTTTGTTGAGGAATATTTTCTGTTCACCATGAAGATAAACATATTATTGTATATTTTCTGGTATATGTTTTTCATGGAGAATTTTCACATTTTCACTTTAACACATTAATATGTCTATTTTTATCCTCCATGGTAAAATGTGAGGAATCAATTTCTACTATTTTTAGGTACTTCATTTTGTTTCTTTTTAAAATATTTTAATGTTTATTTTGAGAGAGGGAGAGAGAGAGAACACGAGTGGGGGAGAGACAGAGAGAGAGAGAAAGAGTCAAAGAATCTGAAGCAGCTCCAGGCTCTGAGATGTCAGCACAGAGCCTGATGTGGGGCTTGAACCCATGAACTATGAGATCATGACCTGAGCAAAGTCATGTTTATTGGACTGAGACACCCAGGGTCCCCTTTCATTTTGTTTCTGAAATACAAACTGCCTCCCTCCATTGGAGATAAAACATGAATATATATATATACACATACACGTGTATGTATATACACATATACGTATGTGTATACATGTGTATATGTGTGTATATGTGTATACACATTCATATATATACATATATGTGTATACACATTCATATATATACATATATGTGTATATTCCTAATTATATTCATTTATTTTTTTACATCTTTGTTGCCACTCTTCAAGCACATATTAAATAAACATCAATTCATTACACAGTGCATTCCAAGGAGAGTGTCTAATATCATTACCCTATAAATTTCTGACTAATGCAATGTTCTTTGGGAAGTGTGAAAAGTTTAATTCATATTTGCATTATGCCCTGCCTGACTTGGAGATACATTTAAAATGAGCTACTGTAGTGGAGCTTGAGTTTTTCTCTTTGCTTTGAGCTGACTCATCCTGTACATGTCCTAGAATTAATAGTTCTCTGGGAGATGAAAGAAGCTGGGATAAAGAGCAGCTGATTTTCAAGATTTAGTTTCCTGTTTGATAACCTTATCAGTACACTACCAGATGTTACAGTAATCATTTTCTCCACTGAAGCAGCTGCGACTTTTATGAGGAATACCTAATTGGTCATCATGAGGGCTATATTACTGTCAAATGCAGGAAAAGTCATTGAAATTGGATTAAAATAAGAACTAGATTATTGCTACATGGGGCCCTAGGAAGCTTTGAGCACTTTTAACTGACTTGGAACCAACAAAGAGAAGAATGGCTAGACAATTTCAAATTTGTGTCTGTTCATGCTTAAGGCTATAAGAACAGGAAAACCTAGTGAGCCCTCAAGTGTAAAAGTAAATAAATTGCTATTAAAAATCTTTTCCAACCTTGCATAAAAATGATGGTTTAAATAAACCTAAAGGAGGGGCGTCTGGGTTTCTCAGTCTATTAAGCCTCAGACTCAGTTTCAGCTCAGGTCAGGATCTCAGGATCATGGGGTTGAGCCCCACATCAGGCTCTGGGCTGAGTGTGGAGCCTGCTTGGGATTCTCTCACTCTCTCTCTTTCTGCCCTTCCCTTGCTCATGCTTGTTCTCTCCTTCTCTCTCCCTCTCTCAAAATAAATAAATGTATAAACCTAAAGGATAATGAAACTTATAGAAAGATAACTAAAACTCACTAGCCCAATAGCAAAGAAGTGAAAGTAAATTAACCTATTTTTAATTTTTTAATGCTTATTTATTTTTGAGAGACAGAGTGCAAGCAGGGGAGAGCCAGAGACAGAGGGAGACACAGAATCTGAAGCAGGTTCCAGGCTCTGAGCTCTTAGCACAGAGAGCTTGAAGTCACAAACAAGGAGATCATGGCATGAGCTGAATCAGAAACTTACCTGACTGAGCCACCCAGGTGCCAAAATTAGCCTGTTTTTAAAACAAATTTATTGTCAAGCTCTGGGCCAAAGTTCAGAAATAACAGAAGTAAAACCAATGAATCATCTGAGTCATGATTAAAAAGTTTATTGTGCACACACCAGAAGACAGTTTGCAAACTGAGAGCACTCAAATCTAGTATACAATGGAGCTCAGGGGTTTATTATTGTAAAGCAGGTTCTATAGTAAGAAAGCAGTAACTATTTATTCTATACAGTGATTCATTATAGTATTAGAATTTTCTTAAATTATAGGGATTGGTCAGTGGTTACTTCATATCAACCTTGAAAAACAGTTTAAGTTTTGTTTATGATTTTCAATGACAGAAGCAAGATATGGCCTAGATCAAGTTAGTCTTACAAAAGAAGCCAAAGTAAACGTTGAATTATTAAACTGGTTTTGTCTGCTCAGAGAATTTTCAAGGCTGATCTCAGGGTTTTTTGTTCATTTGTTTCTTTTTTTCGTTTGTTTTTTAACACCCTTTGCTAGACACTTTGAGGTCAATATTTTATGCACAGAGGAATCAAAGTAAAAGAAGATGTTTGATTGTACTATGCAACATCTCCTCAAAACTTTCTCCCCAGTTTTTCTGGCATACCTTATAAGAATCAGTTGCAGCATAGATTTTATCTCCTACAAAACAGTTTGTAAATATATATTTGCCTATATAGATATATATATTTTATATATATATAAACCTGGTATTTCTATCACTAGGCTATATTTATGGTGTTCCAAAATGTATTCACTTTCTAAAAGTGAATAAATGGAACAGTGAACTAAGTTTTCAAAGTTCTTTTAAATGATGCCTAAAATTTATGCCTGTGCATTCTCTTTGTAAATAAGGGCCACATATGTTCATTTTGTGCCTGGTTTGGAGAAGTACGCCAAACAAAAATGTGAGATTTTCTTTTAAAAGGAAACATAATGCTTTTTCAGCATTGGACCCAAAACAATATTTCCTATATATGCATCCTTCAATATTCTCAGTTACTACAAAAATCAACTATGGGTTAGGTTGGAAAATGGATTACAAATATAAGATTTAGATAGAAAACAAAAAAGCAGAACAACTTAATCTTTATCTACACTTTCATGAAAAAAGTGATCATATTTTTCTGCTTCAGTGATGAGCAGAATCATCTGATCAAGTCACTGTAAAGGGACCCCTAAAAGCCCTGTTCAAAGGTATTTATTTGGTTATTATAATTTTCAGTTTATTACATTGTTTATTAATATGTCATTTATATGACCTCAAGAATGAAGACTAATTTTAAAAATACTTAAGAAAATGCAATGGAATTTTATTTCATTTTCCCCCCAAATTTTGAAGAGAATATTGCTTTGAGAAAGGCCATTTCTTCTCTAGTGAGTTTTGAATAGATATTGGTGAAATGGATTACCAGTGGGAAATTTCTGAAGAGTTGATAGCCAAAGCCAAACATACCCTCCTCTTCACCTTCTTATTTTCCCTTTCAAATAATGAAATCATTCTCAGACAAGTGGGTTCAGAAACTTGAATGTTACAGTAATGATTTTCCCCACTCCTTCATTTTCCCACCCAATCAGGAACAGTTATCCCTATGTATCCTGTTATTTCCTCCTCATGATTTCTATTACTATTTTTTTTCCATCTGACTTATCACAGTAGTATCCAAAACTACTGAAGCTTCCAGCTTCAAATCTGATCATACAGTTTTAAAGCACAGGTCACTCCTTGCTCTTTCATATTTGCTTAAAAGCACTGGTGATACAAAATGGCATCTACCTAATAAAGCCACAAACACCATTTGAATGTCATTCAAATTATTCCAAATATTTTCCTATCTAGCTTTCTGTACATAATTTGCTTTATCCTCCTGGATGCTTCCTGTTTGGTTTACATTTGGAGCATATGTTTCCTAAATATGTCATTTCCTTTTGACCCCCATGGTTTTGTTTAGTCTCTTATTTCAACTTACAATTCCCTTCCATTCCAATCTCTGCCTTTCAAAATGCCATTTTCTTGGGGCGCCTGGGCGGCTCAGTCGATTAAGCATCCAGCTTCGGCTCAGGTCATGATCTCATGGTTCGTAGGTTCAAGCTCCGCATTGGGCTCTGAGCTGACAGCTCAGAGCCTGGAGCCTGTTTCAGATTCTGTGTCTTCTCTCTCTGACCTTCCCCTGCTCATGGTGTCTCTATCTCTCTCTCAAAAATAAATAAAACATTAAAAAAATTTTTTAAATGCCATTTTCTCCATTGAGTTATTTCAAGTGACAGGTCTACAGGACACCCCAACACACACACAGATAAAATCAATATTTTTACTTGCTCTCAAACCGTTTTAGTATAATCAAAAGGAAAAAGGATTCTGAGGTAAATACCTCTTTGTTTTAACCCTTGAATTCTCTACTTCTAAGGTGTAAACATAGCTGACCAAAATTGAATGTTCGCTGAGTGATTCAGTGATAGATTATTAATAAATCTGAACTGTTTAATTATGAAGATCTGAAAAATGTAATAAAAGATTTGTATACATAATTTATAAAAAACAATTACCATTTGTTCTTTTGAAAATTGGGTGTTATATGTAAGTGATGAATCACTAAATTCTATTCCTGAAACCTATAGTACACATATGTCAATTAATAAGAATTTAAATAAAATGGTGAAAAAATAAAAAATACATATATATATTTAAAGAGGATAATTACAATTATAAAATATAAACTCTAGCCTACCCAAAAGAAAAGCAAATAGGCCACACATAAAAGAAAAACAGGTTATGAGTAAGAAAGGTGCAACTTCAATAGCAGTGAGAGAAATAGACATTTGAATCAATGAGATACTGTATTTTATTTATTATGTCAACTCTTAGAACTATAACATTCAAGCTTAGGTTGATAAGGTTGACAGAAGTGAGCACTTTCTCATACTGTCAATGGGTTGGGTAACTTGGTACAATCTCTCTGGAAGTTATTTGCGAAGATGGATAGCATCTTACAGGTAGAAATTTTCCTTGTGTCACTGCAAGAATCCAGTGTTTGTAATCCGCATAGCTGCTGTCAAGTATTTGCACCTAAAGTGTTCAATGTGGTTCTGAAACAAAATGAACATTTAACAGTGGTCACATGTGTGCCTGGGTGGTTCACAGATTAAGCGTCTGACTCTAGTTTTTGGCTCCAGTCAAGATCTCAAGGTTCATGAGATGGAGCCCCATATTGGTCTCTGTGATGAGGGGAGCTTCCTTGGGCTTCTCTCTCTCCTTCTTTCTCTCCCTCTCTCCTACTAGCTCTCTCTCTCTTTCTTAAATAAACATTTAAAAAATGGTAATAGCTTGATCTTAGAACTAGAGATAATGTTTAATCTTTAAACATTTTTGGTTTTTCCATTAAAAATCATTTAAATTTTTTATTCTGAATAAAAATGTAAAACACAACTGAGAGTTTGCTTCATCCTTTACTTTTACTTAGTTGAATAATAAAATAATAGAAAAAAAGTATAGAAAAAAGAGGAAAATAGGCCAAACCCATCACAGCTTGAGGTAGGTCCATTTAACCTGGAAAATAGGGGGGGAAATTAATTCAACATAAAAGTTTTCATTGTTTCATTTTTTTAAATGTTTATTTATTTATTGTGAGAGAGAGCTCATGCATGAGCAGGGAAGGGGCAGAGACAGGGTGGGATAGAAAGTTTCAAGCAAGCTCCATGCTGCCATCCAGAGCCCGACGTGGGATTCAATCTCACGAACTGTGAGTTCATGACCTTAGCCAAAATCAAGTCAAACTTTCAACAAACTGAGCCACCTAGGCACCCCAAAATTTCTTTTTTAATAGACTTTCTCCCCAAGTTCATATATTCAATTATTTTGTGTGAAAATTAAGATTATAATTCTTACATTTAATGCATTTTTATGTGATACACATGAAATAATTTTCTTCTTTATTAGGTTTACATATAAGTCTAAAATATTCTAGTAATGTTTACTTGGCCACAAAATTATATTTCCAGTATTTCCATTTTTATTAGACACTGGCATTTTGCAGACACATATGCTGTATCCGAGACTCTGTGACTTAAATAAAAATAGCACAATATTGAACAATATTTTCCATTTTCTAGCTGGTTATAAATCCAGGGAATATCTTTTGCTAATACTACTGTTGTTCTTATAAAATGAACCTGCTTATAAATTTCCTTTCCAATGATGTGATTTCAATTGAAAATTTAATGGAATTAATGCCTTTCTTATTATCAAATCAGGCTGCTTACATAGTTGCTAAGCATTGAATTTAGGTCTTACTGAGTAACAGGATTTGTGAAACATTACAGCTCTCTAAATGTAGTCTGTGTTTTATCAACATTGCTTGCTTTCTCTTTTTTCTATAAAATATATTTAGATACCATCTTCTCATTGTAGTTAAAATAATATTTAAGCTCAAAAGTAGTGTTGATTTTCATGCTGACAGAAGAAATTGAATTGAAATGTCAGAAATATTCATAAAAACATTTAGTAACTCACATTTATTGAAATAAAAGTCCACCTACTGTAACAGCCATCTGTAAAAACAAGCTAAGCTCAGAATGCATGTTTGGCTATGTCTACAGTTAGTATTTTTGTGTATGATTAATTTATATGTGGCTATTTAAAATAAATTTCAGAAACCACTAGAATAAAAGCTTGCGTATTAGTTTTAAGAAAGCTCTGGAATGACCCACTAAATGTATCCCTGACAATTAAAATATTCAAATACCACCATCCATGTTTTAGCAGAGCAATAAAGCAAAGAAATAATCAATTTAAAAAGAAAAAAAAAAACAGGACAGGGTAGGATGAAGAGAGGAGCCATTCTCAGGCCTTTAGATTATAGGATCTTTTATGTGGGGTCCCAAAGGAAATAGCCTTATTGTGATCCCAATGGAAGCCCATCCTTTCAGAGAGCCCACAGGAAATAAGTAGCTGTTCAATGTTGGCCTCCTTTCTGAGGTTCAGAGTGAGCAATGACATGTCTTTCTGTGGAGACCATACAGTAAGACACTATAAAGATGAATTAAGAGTACTGGGTTTTAACAATGCCTGAAACATAGTGGAAATCCATTCAATTCCTACTAATGGGTAATTAAAAGTTCTCTATTCCAGTAAAATAACATTTGTCTTTGTTTCTTAAGGACTGGCAAACCAATTCAAATACAATTAGGCAATCTTTCTCTTCCTTATATCACAAAGTTTGAAAAAGAAACATATACCTTTGATATAATAGTAAAACAGTACTCGTGGTCTTCAGTGACTATTGCCATGAATATACTTTAGAAGCTTCATTAGCTTATTCTACTATTTAAATATCTAATTGCAGAAATACAGTACAGAGATAGTTGCAAAAGCTTTCCTGAAGCAGATAGATTACTTCAGTACAGACTATTTAATCTCCCCAGTCAATCCACGTGTATGGCCTGAAATAAACACTTTACACAGACTTTTAAATAAATGAGGCCTTGTCCTTCAATCCGTATTCCCATTTAGTGAGTTCTTTTAGAGCTTCTATAGCGTTCTGGATGATGCAGTGTAAAATTCATTATTCTTCCTTAAAAGACTGTGACACAAAGAAAAAGTTTCAAATATTTTAATATATGCGGGTAAGCCTATAGTGTACCCTGGGAAGTAAAAATTTTACAGGTTTTATTAGCATAATTTTCCCCCAGTAATGACCTGACCTTATACTATGATTTAAACTTGTTATTAATCCCATATTTTCTCACATGTTATTTTGAACTACTAATGGGTTGTGAATCACTGTGACTAATACATTTTAGAAGTGATATTTATTCTGGCCACTCTGGTAGGTAGTAATGTTGCCTCTAATTTTTCTGATATATTTCCTTCACAGTTTCTTAATACTGATTTTAGTATTTAAAGGCTTTCATTAATTGTATTAACATAAGTGTTGCCTATTCCACTGAAGCATTTCATTTTCATAATGCTCACATTTCATGTGTGCCCTTTACCTCCCAATATAGACATGTGTCTCCTTTCTGTTTTTGTCTCCAGACATGTTCAATTTTGTAAAATAATTATCATTCCCTCAGCAACTAAAATTATCACATGCAAACCTCATAAACTATTTTGATACTCTTTCTTTCCAGAATTGATGAGTAACATATTCAGTTTCTATACTTACTTAGCATTCCTATTATAGTGAAAGCACTATGATTTTCATTAAATGACATACTATAATTTAAAAGTAAATGTTTTTAAATGAGTATTAATTTGTTATTACAACCACAGTCACCAATAGGCTCAATTCCTGGGGTTTCCTTTTAAAAAGAACAAAAAATCCAATTCTCATTAACAAAACTATTTACTTTAACTTGCATGAGTAGTATTGTGATAGCTTGACTTCTTTATTTGTAAAATCAATACCATTTCTTTATTTTTTCCAATATATTAATAGATTTTTTTCTCATTAATATTTATTTGCTGTAACTACTACTTTGCTAGATTTCTCATCTTCACACTCTCTCTCCATATTAGAAAATGTATTATTCTTGTCAGGAGAAGCCTGTATCTAATCTGGTCTGCACATTTCTCCGTAGGAATGTTTTTATGAAAAATTATTCAGTTGGTTATATTTGTAATTGGGAAGGTTATCATTTCAAACTTGAAATGAAAAATGAATATGCCCCCTGGTATTCTTTTTGGTGACACTTATTTCAAAGAAAGAATGTGAAAACTCTTCCATATCTTTTCATCTGCTAAATATATCATAAAATTAACTTATCAAAGAAAATCAGAAATTAAAAGATTCTGATTTGTCAAAGTTCTTATTAGTCATATGCTCTCTCTATACAGGATTTGGACTCAAATAATCTTTCCCTGATTGGAAACTGAACTACCAGACCGTGCTAAGGTGTTAAGTGTGCTGACATGTAAACTTTCACATAAATATTTGCATCATAAGTGGTATTTCTGAAAATCCAAGGGCAAACCAACAGGGGTGCTATTGCAGGATAGGAAGCAATTCTTTTTTTCTGTTTACATTGAATCACTCTGAGCAGCTGAACTCCCTGTTCCATTTCTTCTTTTCCACTGGGCAGAACTGTTGAACTACCCACTTTTAGATCATCCAGTTCAAGTACCTTCATTTGGCACATAAATTATTCCATAATCTACACCACCCCCAAAATGATCAAAAAACAATATGGGTCATGTTAATGAGCTAAAATCACCAAACCAAAATGGCAACATACCTAAATAGAAGATTAAATTAAAAAGATTAATTCCAAACTCAAATCCATGGTATGTTTTGACCACACCATCCACATCACTCTCTCCATTAGGATCTCAAGAGCATTCTCTACTGAACAATCAATACCAAAATTTCTGAATCAAACTCTACTGGTAGATCTAAAAGATGTTATTGAAATATAATATCCAAACTGTCCTTATCCAGCTGGCTATTGCCTCCTCATACTTAGAGATTCAGAACAGAAGGGTATTACCTTAGAAAACTTTTCCTGATCTCACAAAATGTAGTTCTGGATGGATGGATGGATGTAGGATAGCAGGTAGCTAGCCAGAGTACATGATATGTAGAGTACATGATATATATGCACATATACGCATACTCTATATATATCTATCACATATGTCATGTATATCATATATGTCATTTATATTAAAGATAGAATATATGATCTATCTTTAATATAACACTTAAACAAATAAAATGCTTATTTTTCTAATTAAATGGATAACTTTGATAGAGAATGAAAAATGAATTGTTCTTTGTACATATAGAAAGTAGCTTAGACCTTGATATGAATGCCTAATAGGAGAGAAATATATTTGATTTTCAATGTAATATTATTTACACCATGCCATTTTTGTGTCTAAATCTCCCTAACAAGTAGTTCCAAACTACATTCTGACCTTTCAGTTCATACAATTATCTTCTAATCTCTGCCCTTAGCTTTAACCTTGCAGTCAGCAACGGAAATTGGCTTTCCTCTCTGGCACCAAGACACACACACACACACACACACACACACACACACACATGCACGCACACACACATACGCGCGCACACGCACAGACACGGTTTCTTGTTTAATTATGATAAAATTATTCTGCATAAAGGTATCTAGACAATAAATCTTGCTTTGTGGATATAGTTAGTTTAGAAAGTCCTAAGCTTGTGATTCTCTCCTTTGCATGCAGGAAGCCCAAATCTTAGATAAGGTCTTATACTCTCACTGGATGGAATCATTGATTTATATCAGTTGTGCGAAGTAGCATCGAGGCAACCAAGTCCTTGTTTGGGGCTGCCTTTTCAAGTGTGTAGGAACATTTCAGGGAGCAGCAGCTCTTTATTTGGATAATTTGCATCTTCTGACTTTTCTTCACCAATGGGCCTGCTTGATATATAACGGGAAACCTTGGGCAGATTTTCCTAATGATGTCTTCTGGTGATTAACTTACACTTTACTGGGGTAACTATAGACTTCTTTGCTTTTACCTACTATACAGTTTAATACAATCTTATACAATCTTTCTCTGAAAAAGAAAGTGACCTCTTCAAAGGCACTAATATTTTTAGTGAAAGATGAGCTTGGAGAGTCAAGTGTTCCTATTTCCTTGTATATTGATTTTCTGAATTTAATGCCCTGTGCACTTTTGTTCATACTAAGAAATCTGAGGTATTTTTGTCTAATATGCATCAGAAAAGGATGTTGGGGGATGCTAGTAACCAGCAAGAGGAAGTAGTTATTATTTATGTTCACAATAATAAATAACTCCCCTTGAATCATGAATTATATTGATAGCAGTTACCAAGTTTTCATGCTTTTATTGACAGATGGGGAACAGATGGTTATTAGTTTCATAAAAATAAAAAGTGTTAGAATTAAGGATTAAAATATTTATTGGGCTTTATACCAAAATTCCAGTAGTGTAAATTTTATTGGTAGAGCTTGTGTGTTGCAAATACCGCACAGCGACTCAGTGTCTGCAGACACATGATGCCTCTGGCTGAGCAGTAGAGATGTAATTTATGTCCTTTAAGATATTCTAGACCTGACTATAGACATAAAGCTTTTAAAGCTCTTACCTGTGGGAAGAAATATTAAATTTTATTTCCCTTGCATGTACAGATTTGCAAAATCACCTTCATTAAATGATTCAGTGACATAAATTTAACAATTATACTTAGTCATGGTGCTTGCAGAGTTTTTACCAGAGACGCAATCTATCTGGGGAATGATATGTACAAAGACTGTGGTCTTTATTCCACTGATGGTTTTCCTTCTAATCAGTAGTTAATTTTTTAAAAAATTTTAGTGTTTTTATTTTATTTCTGAGAGAGAGAGACAGCATGAGCAGGGGAGGGTCAGAGAGAGGGAGATACAGAATCTGAAACAGGCTCCAGGCTCTGAGCTAGCTGTCAGCACAGCTCAGAACCCACAGGGCTCGAACCCACGAACTGTGATATCATGGCATGAGCCGAAGTCGTACACTTAACCGATTGAGCCACCCAGGTGCCCCAATCAGTAGTTAATTTTTGGCAATTTCTCTCCCCCATATAATCTAGACCATTTATATCTTTGAGAAATTCTTTAACCAGCTACTTTTTTGGCAAATCATCATGTATTTCAGATTGTTTATCTATTTGAAAGACGCTTCACTTTTTGGTTCACTTTATTTGTGAAGTCTTTTAATTGGGCTACAATGGGAAGACTACAAATACAAGGATCATTTGACACATAACTTTCTACATATTTCAACAAAACCATTAAAAAAGATGCATATTTTTTCTGTAGATCTCCAATATCGATAGAATCAGATATCAAATATTTAATGCTGATCTTGCCTAAGTCCAACCAAATGCAAATGTTAAATGTCCAGTTTCTTCTAACTTAATGAGAAAGTCTATTCCAGGGTTGTGTGCTGTGTCTAAAGATAAGTCATATGCATGTGTTAGGCTGTATTAATATAATCCCTTCCCTTCACCTCTCAAGGCTACAGTTTATTTATATGTAAAGTTAGAACCATTTTATTCTAAGTTTTCATTTGCTTTGTCAAAAAATTAGATAATGATTCTGTTATAAATGTGAGGTCAAATAACAGAATCATTTGACATGTCACCAACATGTCATACATATCATAGTTGATTCAATACATGTAATGTCAAAACTGTCTTGTTTAAGTTCTGTAGATCTTACTTCATACTATAAAAAACGTAATAGCCTTAGTAAATAGAAAATTTAAATTTCTTTGATTTCTCTTTGAACTGATACAATTTACATTAACTTTTAAAAAATCAGTGTACTGAAATATATGTGTACATGTATGTATTTAGTATTATTTTGGTGTGCATATTTTAAAAAGTACTTGTAGATACTTATTAATAATTTAACTAGTAATACTTTTAAATATAAAATCATTTTGTCTTCTGTTTTAGAAAGCATTCTGATTCCCTGAAATTTTCTTACAAAAAAAACCTTGCCTAAATCAGATTGTTTTTCATGATTTCATTTGAATATTCTTAGAAGAATAATTTTGATGAGTTTATACTGATAATGACAGTGATGATAATTATAAAAATTAACATTTATTAAAAATGCACTATATACCAGGCAATGTTCAAATGTTCATGTTACCTTACTTACCAAACAATCTCATAAGACATATGCTAATATTAACTCAAATTTAAAATTATGATACTCAAGTACTCACAGTTAAGTGTCTTGCTAAAGGTCAGCTGATAGAATATTGTGGAATTATTCTGCTCCTTAGCTCCTTACTCTGGAAGCTTTAATCAAACAGTTTTTTTAATTCAACCGTTATCATATAAATGACCAATACTCAGGTTAAAAAAAAAAAATGGTCCTCCATATCATTAGTTATTAGGGAAATAAAACTAAATCCACAATGAGATATGACTTCACATACCATAGGATAACTATAATAAAATAGACAATAACAGCGTTGGTAAAAATGTTGGAAAATCAGAGCCCTCATGCATTGCTGGTGGCAATGTGTAATAGTATAGCAGCTTTGGAAAAACTATTTGGTAGGTCCTTGAAATGTTTAATGGTTGCCATGCTACTTAGTTATTCCTTCCTTAATTATATACAGGTGTATAGCCAAGAGAAATGAAAACATTCATCCACACACAAACTTGTATACATATTTATAGCAGCATTCTTCACCATAGCCAAAAAGTGAAAACGACTCAAATACTCATGAATCAATAAAAACCAAAAACAATGGCTTATCCCTTCAAGGGAATTCACTCAATAATAAAAAGCAGTGAAGGAATGATACATGCTACACCATGGATGTTGCTGTTTGAAAACTATATGCTAATTGAAAGTAGCCAGTCACAAAAGTCCATATTACATAATCCCATTAAATATGAAGTGTACAGAATCAGCACATTTATAGTCACAGAAAGTAGGTGAGTGGTTGCTTAATACTTCAGGGAAGGAGGAATGGGGACTGACTGTTAGTGGGTACAGTGTCCTTTTTGGTAGAGAATGTAGAAGTTCCAAAATTAGATTATGGAGATGGTTGCACAAACTGTGAATATACTAAAAAAAATATTGAATTGTACATTTTGAAAGGGTGAATTTTGTGATAAGTGCATTATATACCAATAAAACTTTTAGAAAGAAAGAAATTATAAAACACAGAGCTTGAAAAGAAAGAAAAAGTGCATGGGGACAAGCATATTTTCAAGTTTCTAACTGTATTTTTTCTCTTTTTTCAAAATTAAAAACTATAATATCAAACAAAAGTATAAAAATTGGAATTTCATCTGCTGAATACTTAATTCTTAGGAAAGATGGTTAATATTGAGACAATTACCAAACATAAATAGTTGTGTGTTTTCATTTCTTAATCCATAAGTAATAATGATCAATAATTTTATTCTTTTATGTAAAAATACTCCTTTCCTAAACTCGGTCCTTTTGTTTTTAAAATGAAAATTAGTCCAAAAACAATACAGAAGTTGGTCACAGAATCCTTTAATTTTATTTTTATGTCTTATTATATATAACCCTTTACCTACTGTAAAAATCTCTAATGTACTATTTTAAGTCATCAATATTTTAGCTAAAGATTATTGAATGATAGTACAAAAATCAGCAAAAAAATTCCTTGTAAAATATAACAATTTATTTTTATACTAATCTATAAATTTAAGTGGTTGAACAGTTTAATGTCATAAAATTGAAAAGCAAAATGAAGTATATAAATGAATATGATAGCCACAGTAAATATTTCCAAGGAGGAGACTATTCATTAAAAAAATTTTGTAATGAACTTTTTGTGGGCACATGGGTGGCTCAGTTGGCTGAGTGTCCAACTTTGGCTCAGGTCATGATCTCTTGGTTTGTGCTTTCAAGCCACACGTCAGTTTCTGTGCTGTCATTTTGGAGCCTGCTTCAGATGCTCTGTCTCCTTCTTTCTCTGCGCCTCCCCAGATCATGCTCTCTCTGTCAAAAATAAATAAACATTTTTTAAAAATTAACTTTTTGATAACCACCACCTTCTTACCTGTTACTCTAAACACAATCTGATATTTTGAATTTTGCAATTTTTTTGTGATCAAAGAAAAATTCACATTACCAGAATAATTAACATATTTGCAGACAAAATTGTTAGAATCCTGAACCATTTATTTTCAGCTTAAAATATAAATAAAGGTAAATTAAAATAAATTAATCTGCAATGTCAAAATGTATCCAAGTTTTACCTAGAATTAATTGAGTCACTGCTAAGGATGAGGACAGTTAATATAAATTTTCATTGTTGCCACATCCATTTAATTGCATAATTACATATTAATGTAATCTTTTAGATTGCTGACTATATAAATTATATAATTTTTCTAGCTTGCTTCTAAATCAATTTCTTTGTCTTTAGTCATTATTTTCAATTAATTCTGAAATGGTTCATATTCTTTCTTTCTTTCTCTGTTAAATCTCTAAGGCATAGATTTTCCCAGCAGGAACTCACTGCTGGGTGTAGAGTATGTATTAGAAATGACGCTAACACAAGTTTTCGTACTGTTCCGGTATCTTTTAAGACTTCAAATCAATTTTAAAACATTGGTCTTATTTTTTTTCTTGTACCATTTAAAAGGAAATCACAGCATTAGAAAAATTTCATCCACTTTGCAATCTCTTATCTCATCACTTTTCCCCCCTTCTATTATAACCCCTCTATAGTCTTGATTATACCTATTATACTTCCTTTCTTGGGGAAGAATAGCAAGCTACTGAAAAGAGTACTTCCATTACAAAATTGAGAAGCATTACATTAAAAACAGTTTTGAGGGGAAAGAACAAAAAAAATTGAGAACAGCTGCATTTTCATTATTACTCTAATTTATTCTTCCTTTATTCACTCTGAGCTTAAGTATCAAGCATGGTCTGTTGTTTCTATATGTATTTTATACTGGGTTCGTCATTCTTGCTAATCTAGTTCAAGTTTAGAATTAAGTCAACCAGAAGATAAAGTCTGCCCTGAAGGGTCGATATAACTGAGATGGCACAATTTGTTTCCATCTACATGTTTCTTGGGGTTTTGTAATGGTATGAGAGATCAGCAGTTTTTGAAAGCAAATTATTAAGTTCTAATTGTATAGAAAGATTAAGTAAAGCTGAATTGGTGATTATAATCATATATATAAAAAAGAGAAAAGTTTGTAACAGGTTTATGAAGGAAAGACTTGTTGAAAATAATTCTAGACAATATGTTAAATTCAATAAATAGTCCAATAAACAGAAATAAATACAGAAATTTTCAGATGGCAGGCTGTGTTCTTAGCATTATGAAATAATTAATACTTTAAAAATTTTTATGACTTTGAAATCTAGACAGGAATTCATAAAAGTAAGATAAAGAAGACAGTAATTTTATTTATTATTATTAGTGTGTTCATCTTTAAAAAAAACATAAATTTTCTGTCTTTAACACTGTTGCCTGTGTGGTATTATTTTATGTTCATTTCTTTCCCAAAAAATGCTATTAATTACATAAAAAGACAATGATTATTTTAGAATGTGAAATGTATCATTTTCAGTTGTGTTTGCATATGAACTGAAATAAGCAATTAACAAATCAAAACGGTTCTTTTTTAGTTTAACACTGTATCCATTTACTTCACATCTTCCCACCTCAAAAGTTACCAATGTTCTACAGTTTTCATATAAACTCTCCTTGATATCCTGTAGCACCACATAAATGGACTCTTTGCAGTGAAACCCGTTTCTCTCAAGTCTAAATTTAGGAGAGCAGGACTTACAGCAAAGAAGTCAGTGTTCAGATCTCTTCCTGTTGCTGTATCATAATTGTCCCACAAGACCATTATGAATTTTACCAAAGCTATTTGTGGTACTTATTATTGAATTTCATCAAATACTTGTTCTGTTCTTGGGAGTCATTGAGCCATTGCACCTCTTGACTCCCTTGTGGTTGAGTCGGGCCTTGATGCAAGTGCATTAATTGCTTGTGTGGGGAGTACCTGGGGTGTTCTTTTTCTCTGTTCTTGCAACCAGCAACATTAGTATTGATGTCTGCTCTCTCAACCTGGATCTTAAGAGTGAAGGTAAGAGTCAGCAGAGAAATTAAATAATCAGTGATGGATATATATGCAGAATGACTGAGACATAAATGTCTTGTTGTTTGTTTCTTACAACCTACTAAGATTTTGAGTATGTAATGTCAGCAAATCTAAGTAATAGAAACTAATAAACAATTATTAGGGTCATTTTTGGATTGTTATTTTAAATATTTTCCAGTTAAGTAAGCTCAAAAGTACACTGGGGAAGATTTATCAAATGTGTTAATTTTTAGCTAGCACACAGAATGAAATCTCAAACTTTAACAAATCTGTAGGAACTATGAAAGTCATTTTAGTTGCATTATGCATTTAATGTCTTAATGGCCTTTAAATACATCCAGGTATTATATGGAATAATTTTAATTCCCTCACAGATCAGGAAACTTATCATCATTAATGCCACTCCTTCCAGTGTAGACAGCTTTCACTGGTATCAAATAGTTTCATTTAATAAATCCCAAACTTCTTCCTGGAAGTCTCTATTTAGTTCCTCATTTTATTTATTTTTCCTATGAAAGTGCAACCCTACTTACCTATATAAAGCACTACAAATGTCAAATATTTGAAGAGAACCAAATAACTTTCCATGATTTTTTAAGCTGTTGAATACATTCTATTTTTCTATTCATTTTCAAATGTATGTTAACTAGAATGCTTCTTGAGTTTTCTTTTTGAAGTCCTCTGCTTCCTGAAAGCATATTTTTAAATAATACAACATAATTTTCATAAATTGTTTTGGCAAACACTTAAAAAATAAGGTATCTTAAATTGCTAACTTTATTTGTGCTTTATGTTTTCTAATATCCTTAATATTTTTGTTTTAATTCCTCTATTCAGCCTCACCTCCCCTACCCCTTATCCTTAAAAAATTTGGTTCTGGGGCGCCTGGTTGGATCAGTCAGTTAAGCGTCCGACTTCGGCTCAGGTCATGAACTCACAGTTTGTGGGTTAAAGCCCCACTTCGGGCTCTGTGCTGACAGCTCAGAGCCTGGAGCCTGCTTCCAATTCTGTGTCTCCCTCTCTCTGACCCTCCCCTGCTCACTCTGTCTCTCTCTCTCTCAGAAATAAATAAAACATTTAAAAGAAAAGAAAAGAAATTTGGTTCTAAGGTTCATATTCAAATTAAATATTTTTAGATTTGATCTGTAATTTCCCATTCTTATTGGAGTTTTTTGGATGGAAAATTTATCAGAGATTCTATTAGCAATATGTGTTACCACTCTGATTATTATCTGTCCTTTATCTTCTGAATTTGCATTAATGTCATTGATAAAAATGCAGAAAACAACAGATAGGACCCTTAACACATTCCCTCTAGAGTGACACCAATTGAGTTAGGAAGATTCATTAATTTTGAACATTATTAATAGTCCACACACATTTCCTGATCTCCACCCTACTTTGTGGCATTTGGTTCTCTAAATTTCAAGAGTTTTGTCACAAAAGAGTTCCAATGGAATGGATATAGATTGAATGAATTTGTCTAGGGGCTAGGAGGGATAAGAAGCAAATGCTGTGCTTGGAGCTTGTTTAAAGTAGTCAGAAACGGTTCTAACTGTGTCTGGGACATAGGAGATGTTAAGTACCTAACAGATAAAAATAAATCAGAGAAAATGGGATGCATGAAAGGAGATAGAGATATCTAAAGAATGGGTGGAAAGCACCCAAACAAGTAACAGAGTCAACAGAAGTTATATGGCAGTGTGAGGTACCCATAATAATTGTTCAGACAGAGGGTGGATAAATGAAGCAAATATTCTTTTTTTTTTAATGTTTATTTATTTTTGAGAGAGAGAGACAGAGACTGAGCGCAAGCAGGGGAGAGGCAGAGAGAGAGGGAAACAGAATCCTAAGCAGGCTCCAGGCTCTGAGCTGTCAGCACAGAGCCTAACGTAGAGCTCAATCCCACAAACTGCAGGATCATGATCTGAGCTGACATCAAAAGTCAGACTCTTAAGCAATTGAGCCCCCCAGGTGCCCAGAATTCCTTCATTTTTCAAAGCCAATGATCCCATGCTGAAGAAAACATACTGAAAGCCCCTGTTCTTAGTAAAACCAAAAAATGAGAAACCACTGTTTAAAATTAGTTTAAAATTTGAATCAATATCAACAGTAAAACTTCTTAGAGGGAGGATGATGAAAGGCATTGAGAAAAGTTTCACCTCTTTAGAAATGAACCCTTAAATTATACATTTTTATTTTCCTGGCAATACCTGCCTTCAAGTGATTTTTTTCTACATAGGGGACATGTAATTTAATTCCCTTTACTTTGTCCCATAAATAAAGAACCTACATTTCTACTTGACTCTGGACTGCCCTTAGAATTTTGAGAAAATAATTTTTGTCAAGTTCAGAAGATTTCTGGAGCCCATGCTGATTCCTAACCATCCTACTCAGAGATGGAAGGAACTGAAGGAGTGAAAATGACTAGGAATTAATAGAAGGGAAAATTCCAAACTAAGTCATTCTATTTCAAGGTGTATGTTTCGAGGAGACAAGCCATAGGAGAAGATCATAATTCTAGAGAAGCTTCTACAGCTGGCAGCAGAATTAGCTGGCAAATGTTTTGTTGCTCTTGAGAATTTTTATTTCTGGTATCTCGGAACAAAAATCATTTTGTGGAGCACCTGGGTGGCTCAGTCAGTTTGACTCTTTGACTCTTGATATTGGCTCAGGTCATGATCTCAGGATTCATGGGATGGAGCCCTGCATCTGGCTCTGTGCTGGCAGTTTGCAGCGTGCTTGGGATCCTCTCTCTTCTTCTCTCTCTTCCCCTCACTTACTCTCTGTCTCTCTCTCTTCCTCAAAATTAATAGCTAAAAATTTTTTAAAAATTTTAAAAACAACTCTGTGGGTAAAATCATCTCTATTTCATCTCAATTACTTCGGCTGGTAGAACAAGCAATAAATCCATTTAACGGAAGGGTCATCTTCATCTATCCAGAAACCTCCTATGTATTGAGTAGAGCCATGAAATTTCTATGATTTTAGTTCTCAGTCAACCTTCCCCTATGAAATCTCCTAGGATAGCATTTTCCATCTAATAGAAGTTCCTTCCCCTTGAAGGGTCAGCTGCTGACTGAGTTGGGGGTGGGGCGGGGTGTGGAGAGGATTCTCTGGTAATTGTAATTCTGATGGGTCATTTATAAGTAAATCAACATTGCATAAAATGCCTTATCTTTGCCATGAAAAGCACAACTGTAATAAGTCTCCTTCCATGGGACGTATGGCTTACTTTGTTTTCTGATATACGTGATGGATAGGCACCACCTCTATTTCTTTATTTGTACTCACTGTTAATAGAGACTGACAAGGAGCAAACCTGGGTTAGGATTATTAATCACAAAGTTTCTGAAATGCTACAGTGGAGCTGTCAGCATGGCCATGACCTCTTTTTCATAATGTCCTAACTAATCACGAAATGACACTGTATATGAAGCACATTAAGTATATCAAGTAGATATCAGCAGAGGCAGGAGGCACTAGGTCATTTTCAAAAAGACTGATGTTTGAATGAGGGTTATACTGTGTTTGGCTGGGAACCGGGAGTGTAGTGGGTTGGGCTAAGAGTTGAACTCTGCTTGAGCTCTTAACTGGGAGGAGGGACCAAATGAATGTTTTATAGAAATCACAGCTGGAGTTTACTTCAAGGATGTTTACAAGAGATACACTTCTCAACTTAGAAACAAAAGTTCCTATTTGGTCTTCTCTGTCTGGCTCAATAGAGGATCCTAGGAGAGGGACACAAAACGTAAAGACTAGACAGAGTGAGACTGATTTTAGGAAGGCCATAAAGCTGTCTAGATATCCATGGAAGAATAGGATATATAACTACTTCGCTATGCTGCTTCAAACACTGACAGTGAACAAATGGTGAATCCAGCACTGCCTGGAAGGTTAATATCAATTGTAAGGATATTAGGCATAAGTAATATTGTGGGCCTAAGTGTGTAATTATTTCAGTGATCCACATCCTGATCATATTCCAGACAAGTTGTGCATAAGATAACTGCTGTTGCAGTATCAAGTTTCTCATTCCAAATCTGGCTCTATTTTAAGTATTTAAGGGTGGAGGAGAAATATATGTACAATAGAAAGGTTCCTAACAAGAATCCCTACATGGAGAAAATCTGACTATATATGATCAAAATTATCTAAAACATATATTAAGGTTAAAATTATTTTGTATACTGAACTTCTAGTAGTAATAAATCTAACAAAAGCTATTCCTGTTGTTATGAAAGCAATATTTATTATAATGATAAAAAACTAGAATAAATTATAAAGAATTAGAAAATGACCAATAACTTCGCTACCTGAGGAAACTACTTTGTATACATTAGCATTTTTCCTTGCAGTAGTTTCCCTGTGTTTTAATAGATTTTAAGAAAAATATTGTGCTGGTTATGTAATAGAATAAGAGGAAATGGAATGATCTCCATATATGGTAATATGGATAGTTTGCAAGAACACACTCTTTTTTAAAAAAATATTTAATGTTTTTTTTTTTTCTTGAGAGAGAGACAGAGTCTGAGTGAGGGAGGGGCAGAGAGAGAAAGATACAGAATAAAAGCAGGCTCCAGGCTCCAAGCTGTCAGCACAGAGCTCAATGTGGGGCTTGAACCCACGAACTGAGAGATCATGACCTCAGTGAAAGTTGGACACTTAACTGACTGAGCCTCCCAGGTGCCCCCACAAGAACACACCCTTGATATTAAAAAACAAAAAGTTTCAGAACATTACATATTATGATATCCCCATGATACCATTTACAAACGTTATAGAACACCTATAAGAAGGGCATCTGGGTGGCTTAGTTGGTTAAGCAACCAACTACAGCTCAGGTCATGATCTTGTTGTCCATGGGTTGTCCATCAGGGTCTGTGCGGACAGCTAAAAGCCTGGAGCCTGCTTCAGATACTGTGTCTCCCTCTCTCTCTCTGCTCCTCCCCCACTCACACTCTGTCTCTGTCTCTCTCTCTCTCTCTCTCCCTCTGTCAAAAATAAACATTAAACACCTAAAAGATTAATGTATAACATGTTTACATATGCATGTTTGTGGATGTGCACACATCTATGTAAAGTGTATGCATGGAAAATAAAATAATACAATATAACTAGATTATCATTTCCATTGTAAAATAGTGTTTTATAAATTTTGCACAGATTCATTATCCGTCTTTTTTTTGTTTTATTTTATTTTATTTTTTTAATTTATTTCTAGGAGAGAGAGAGAGACAGCGTGAGCAGGGGAGGGTCAGAGAGAGAGGGAGTCATAGACTGAAACAGGCTCCAGGCTCTGAGCTGGCAGTCAGCACAGAGCCCGACGCGGGGCTCGAGCCCACGAACGCGAGATCATGACCTAAGCGAAAGTCGGACGCTTAACCGACTAAGCCACCCAGGCGCCCCACCATCTCTATCTTTTAAATGGCTAATGAAGGAACATTTCTGTGTCCCTATTTTTGTATCTAGGCCTTGCATATCTCTGAACTTTATTGACAACCAGGGAAGGCATGTGTGGGGAGAGATGAGATGCAGCAGAGGTCAAGTGAGACCCCTATACAAGAGTCACAGAGCAAAAAGTTAACATGCTTTTCATTCTCTTTTGCCTCCTGCTACTAAAATGTTATTAAATCCTAAGATCATAATATTAATAACCCACCAGAAAAATAACAGTAATACATATTTTTACATCTTGAATTCCTCTTAGAGAAGGAGGTAAGAGTAAAAGATAGGGTGGTTTGAGATGTAAGGCTATGTATTCAAATGAAATTCTGTGAAATTGATGCTTGTTAAGAGATTTCCTTTTTCTTACCATTTTACTTCATTTGAACATAATTTCCCTGTTTGCTAGCCTTTTCTCATTTTCAGTTCTCAGCTCTTATTTTCTTCTCTGCTTTATTCTTTTTTTTTTCTTAGATCTCCAAGAGTTTGGGAGGTAAAACATTTAAGAATGATCTGGGCAATGGGATGAAAAATTGGAGAAGCATGCCCTTTTACTTTATAGTGTATGAATAGCTGCAAATGTTAGATAAAATTTTAATAAAAAGAAAATGAAAGGATAAATCTAAGACCAATAACTTTGCTAGAAATAAATCACAGGGGTGATAAATGGGACTCTAAAATTAAAGGAAATTGTCATAAATTTCATTTTTTTACCTGTGTGATTAGTAGGACCCTTGTATAAATTCACTGATTCTTTTTAAAAAACTGAAAGCTGCTTAAAAGGTATAGGGCCTTATCTTCTACTACAAAGAACTACTCAGGTCTTTCCACAATAAAATGATGACATTTCACCCATTTTCTCTGTTCTTTCCTTTTTTTTTCAAAGCAGCTAGAACAAAAATTAAAATAAAGGGAAAAGATTTTCTATAGGCTTGTCAGATGAAATTTCATCGAAGGAGGCAGCTAGCTATGTTCATTTCCACTAGAAGGAGTTTGTTAAATGTCAGGATTACTTTTGAATCCTGAAACAGAAGTACAAGCTTTGTGGGGTTTTTTTTTTAAATATAAATTGTCCTGATTAGTATAAAGTCATTCAAGCAAAATATAATGATTAATTTATTTAATTTAGTTCAAAAACTGAAATATTTTTAGGCAGGTTACTTATTCTCTTTTAGAAGATAATCCTCATATTTACTAGTGAATCAAAAACAGACAAGCAGTTGAGAGGTGTTTATCATGTGCCTGTGCTCTGACTACTGGGTTCCATGATACAAAGTTCTTTGCAAGGGGACCTAAAAGCAAACTTTGACTAGCCTTTCTGAATAGACACTGTGTGCATTCTTTGGTGAACTATATTTATGTAGTTCTCTAGTTACAAAACTTGTAGAACTGGATGTATACTTAGCAGTAAGTCTAAGGCACCTAAAGGAATGTTCATGGGGAAGAAAAGCCCTCACTGTCTATTATAATTAACCCAGCATGCAAAATGTTTTATTATTACAATTTTGCCTAAAGCAAACAACTGAGAAGAATAAATTTTACTAAAAGGTAAGGAATTTAAATTCAGAGACTATCAAGGTGTTGATTTTCTTATTGCATTCCCAATCTGGCTCAACAAGTTGACACTAGATACCTCTTAAAGATGTACCTTTTTTGAGAACATACGTTATTATATCTGAACAATTATATATATATATAATATAATTCATATATATATGAAAAAGGTTAGGGGTCTGTTTCAACCTTTGGAGTTTTTAGGATACAATGTTTAAAATCGTTTTAATTACCTTCTATTAATATGATGTGAGTATAATATGTATAGAGCACAGTTATTTTGTTTTTGGCATTTAATGAAAAAAGCAAGAAGCCTGTAGGAATGTCACATACAGGTATCGTATATGTACATGTGTCCTTTTATCACTCTACATTCACTTCAAGTAATGGTACTCACAAAACTACTTCTTGGCATACAGAAAATTCTTTCTCTAAATGCATCCTGTTCTGACCTAATCAATCATTCATGGCATGGATGCTGCCGTACTTGGTGAAAATCCATAATTCTCTTATTCCCCTCTCACAGGACACCCTAATGAAGCTGGCTTACATATGTCTCTCAGGAAGAGAATGTAGGTGGAATCTTGTAAATCTAAAGTAAGATCAGGTGGTAACTCCCTTTCTGATTCATGGTGACTCTGTTCTTCATGTATCTCCAAATACAAAGAGAAATATTCAGTGAAGATGGTAAACTAAGGAAATTGGTGATATCTTTTCAGACCTATCCTTAGTGATTTTCTTTATTTCCTGCCTTGTCTCCTCATATCTAGCTAAAAATGAATCATAACATTGTTGTTCATGGTCATTCAAGATCCTTTTTTTTTTTTTTTTAATTCAAAAAACCTCCTGTTTTACTCACCCTCATATTTAGCTGGCAGTTCCTTCCCAATTTCCTGTTTGACTCATTTACTAGAATGCCACCTTAATAGGCAGCACAGAGTTTCTCAGGAGTCTACACAAAGTCCCATCTCATTTCAATTATCTGGAAAATGTAAACTCAGCGAAAACGTGCAGATGACTAGTTATCTTCCTAGACTAATTCATCTCACAAACTCCAAAGTTGTAACAGAATATTCTGCTAGAAATTACTTAGGCACTTCCAAATTTTCCAAAGTGAAAGCAAATAATTTTGCATGCAAAACTTATCTCTCCCCAGAGGCTTGCATTACCTTATTCTATACAAAGCCTGTTCTCTATTTTCCAGACACATAGCTATATTATATTTCCCATTGGATGTAGCCATATGTCTGTGCAATTACTAAATAAATGTTATTAAAGGCGATGGGAGCTTTGATCTGTACCACCCACATAAATCCCTCTCCATGGGTAATCTTTTATTCCCTCTGTTTACCTTTTTACTAGTTGATTGGAGAGGACACACAAGTACCTAGGTAGTTGAACTTGAACTTTAAATGACTTCACGGAAATCCCCTCAACCAGGAATAGTCACATTGAGGCATGGTATAAGCCAGAAATAATATATTATGTATAATTACATATATAATATTGTGTTTAGCCACTGAGAAATCATTATCTATCTATCATATTAACTAGTATTACTTAAATTACACCAAGGCTCTTATTTTCTCTGAAAATAAATTCCATATGCCCAAGCATATACTATAAAACTCTTTACTATCTGGTCCCTGATTACTTTTTCCATCTCAATTTTTGCCTCCTGAAAACCTTTTCCATGAACAGAATATATTACCTCTCTCCATCTTGCATATTTCCATAGTGCCTTTATGGTAGAGTCAGGATGTCATTTCCTTGAGTTTTCAGACTCCTTGCAAATCTAGGCCAAATGGCCTTTGGAGAATATTATGGTGTCAGGTGCATACCTCTATCTTACTCTTATAGCTTGCTTTAATCTCCCACTAGTCTGTAAATTTCCTGAGAGCAGGGACTACATTTCCCATTATTATATGTCTAATAGTTAGCATAATACCTGGGATAAAACTGATGAATAGAGTGTGTTTATTGAAAAAATAATTAAGTTCAAATGTACAATGATAAGTATACAAATATAATTAATTAAATAATTAAGTATAACTCAAAATATGGTGAGTCAGACACTATGATCTGCTACACTTGGAATATAATGTGAAAAATCCTAAACCTGAGTTCCTATCTTGACTCTAATACTTGTCAGGAATGTTACAATGTTCTAAGCCACTGTTTCTTCCTCGTAAAGCAGAGCTGGTATTATCAAACTCTTTCTCCACCTGAACATTGAATATTAAAATGCAACTATATGTGATAGATGCTTAATTGAAGTTAGATACCACCACTGCTAATATGTAATCAGTTACTAAATCTTAGGTGAATTGATACAGAGATAAAATATAGAAGCATTATATATATATTAGTAAAAGCACTAGAATAGCAGATAGGGTTCTCATTTTATCTGTTATCAAGTATGCAAAAACATTAGATGTATAGCAAAAAGTATGACCCTTAAACTTTTGAAGTCCCAATTTTACTACTATTAATAATATTTAATAATTTAAATATTAAGTACTTACTTGGTATACTATGTATCCGTATACATAGTCATTTTATTAGGTTTGGGGGGCAAAGTGGGTACATAAGACAGACAAATTCCTGACATTAAAGGTTTTAGACACTGATAGGGAATAGAGATAAGTAAATATAACATATTGTCATAAGTACCATGGAGAGCAAGCACAGGAAATCACATGAAAGGGGCCCCTTCACCTATACTTGTTATTTTCAAGAAGAAAGGACATATAACGGTGAACCATTGAGAATCAGGAAGCTGTTATTATGCAATAACCAATATCTTGGTCCCAAATGCTAGTGGGATGAGATCAGGAAGCATACCATTTATAACGTGCATTATGAGGAAGCACCCACAGAAAACAGACATGATAAACAGTATAAAAATAGACACATGTGGGGAGCTAGTGTGGAGACAAGCCTATAGAAGGAGGCAGGAGCCTGGTGACAAGGGCTTGTGAGCCATTTTATGAATCATATGAAAATATTTGATGCTTCAAACAGAAGATAACACATTCAGATATGTGTTTTTGAGAAACCATTCTGCAAAGAATGGATTGAATTCAGGTAACCTTGGGCAGCAAGACCAGTTAGGAAACACTTGCAATAATAGTTAAGAGATACAGTGGTAGCCCGAGTTTAGGTAATAATTTTGGCAGCAGAGAGATACTAGTAACATATAATTCTAAAACTATTACAGCATGACTTTTATACTAATAAAGAAGGAACATGTGACAGATTTTTATTCATTTAATTTATGGGGAACCATTAAGATTATAAAGCAAGCACACACCAAAAAAAAAATTTTTTTGAAGAAGTGGCTATTTCATTTTTAAAAGAGGAATGCAAAAATCAAATTCAAGTAAGATGCAAAAGCAGTTAATATCTGACAGGGTGATAAAACCACAACTTTTGCCATCATTTTTTTTCCCCCAGACAGATATCTTCAAGCTTCAAGTTACATAGTTTCATTGTCTTTGGGCTTCAATGCAGGCACTTTCTCCTAGATAATTAAATGCCTTAGTTAAATTTGTCAAAAAATATCCATTGAAAGTTTATGCTACTCTTATGTGCATTTTTAAGTTGTAGAAGTATTATCTACAGTATACAATTATTTTAGATACTCTATGATGAATGTATAGAAATTGGTAACTGCATGTTAGGGTAATGGAGATAGGGATTAAAAATGTTATGTAGGCTTCAATGTTGAACAACTGATTGGATGGATGAAAGTCATTCATTCACAGATACAGTGTGTGAACCTATGACTTCTGTGTAGCCCTCCTAGACCATTTCATTTGAAAAAAGAAAACAAGGTAGACTTGTACTCATCTATTTTTTTTAATTTTAAGAAACTAAAGAAATTGTTCTCTTTGCTAGGGTTACTGTCTAAATGTCTCTTTTTGTAAATCTCCAAAGATTATTCCACTAAAATTCTAGTAATAATTCATTTCTTGCTTTATCATTATGAGCATTCCTTCCCTCACACAACACAATTCAGATGGTTTTGTCAGAGAGCCCTGCCCACTGGTCACATGAGTGAAAAATCAGTTTGGAGATGAGAAATATGATGGCAGCATTTTATGAGAACAGCTCATAATATCCTAAAACTTTCCTTGTTCCTATACTTCTCATGGCCATGGTGGGTCCCTTAATTCTGTGATTTATCTCATATTTTAAATTTACTTATTGTTTAATGTGGTTTTGGTTGTTTAATTTAGAATGAGACAGTTTCTTTGCTGATAGTCAAATAATTATAAGGAAGATAAGAATATATGCCTTAAAGTAAGTTGTTACAAGTGATAGATGTTAAAATGTGAAGTTGGGGTTGGGGGGGGGTCGAATGTAGTAATGGTAATGAGGGTTCACCTGATCTCTACTCCTGATTCAAAATTTGAGACATCTTGATATTTATTATTGAAACTGCTCCAAATTGTTTTGTTTCTTAGAAATCAAGATTATAGATTTAACAGAGCCATGACTTTAGGATGCTTACCAGAAAGTTAGAATGTTGGTACATGTAGGCTATTTTTTCTGTGAGTTACAATATAATTCCATGTTTTTGCTTCTCAAGAAAGCTTAACTAATATAGAAAGAGAATAATATACAGCTTTGTTAAAGGAAAGTCTCTCAATCTGTGCCCAGCAATACAAAACAGAAGAAATCAGATAATCATGATCTTGAATTAAAAATTCTAAATCCAATGTTCCTTGTTAAAGTTAGTAGGCAAAACAAAGAAGAAACCACAATAGGAAAAAAGAAACCTGAAATCAAAGAGGAGTCAAAAGAAAGAGGAAAGCAGATCCTAGGAAGCCATCCAATATTTACAATTCTTTTCTTTTTTTAAACAAATATATTCACAATACGTTACCGACGATGAAAATTCTTATCCTCCTTGTAATACACTATCTACTTGCACACAACTTTGGAGGAAGAGGTAGATCACCTTTTGATTTATAATAATCTTGATATTTACAATAGTCTTGATCTCCCAGGTGCCAAGAGAGACACAAACTTAATGGAACATGTGGATTGACCTCTAAATACATATAATCTATTAGAATAAAGTTTGGAAGGAAATAACAGGTCAAAAAGTATAACGTGCACATAATGATACAAAGTAGAATAACATAAGTGTGGCATTAAAATAATGCAAAGCATTCTGATATTCGAACCTAGTTCTTAGATAGGGAAAGGAAAGATTACATAGAGGGACTGACATTTTTAGAGATTGTAAATTTGGCTACAATTTCCAATTGAAATAGGAGTAGAATTTTAAGTATTTAAGAAGTATCACATTGTCCCAGCCAATAAGAACAGAGGATAGATAAATACACATTTAATAGTCTACTTCATATAGAAATACGACAGTTTTCATAGTAATTTTTTCAGTGTTACAAAGTATTTGAAAGTCTCTGTAGTCTGTAAAGCAAGATAATGTTGAATGCAGTATTGATTGTTTTAGCTTATCTAAAAATAAAGGTTTTGGTCATTTAAGTTTATAAGGATATAAGAATTAGCATATATAGCATTCCTAAATTTTTAACTTTATGATTTATAATGGTAAAATTGTGGTTTTTCTTTATTTTCTACTATCTATTGTTTTATCTATTATCATTATTTTCATGATAATCATCACCATACATAGCAGCAGCAACACGCATATTTTAAGTTTAATAATAATTTATTTTGGGGGAGAGAGAGTGCACAGAAGGGGGGGGGAGAGAGAGAGAGAGAGAGAGAGAGAGAGAGAGAATCCCAAGCAGACTCCACACTGTCAGCATGAAGCCCAAAACAGGGATTGATCCAATGAACTATGAGATCATGACCTGAGCCTAAGTCAGGAGTTAGACACTTAACCAACTGAGCCACCCAGGCACTCCACAACACACATTTTTAAAGCACTTCTGTGTTTTCATTATCTTACTTTCCCTCAAAGCTGCAAACAAGTCTGAACTAGTCCGTGTTCTCCATGGGTTTTAAGTTAGATCTAAGTTAAAGACACATAAAGATGATCTTCAGAGATTTACCAGGTACACATCTTTTCCCCCTTAATGCTTAGCAGTGTATCTGAAATATACAATAGAAGATGAAAAATGTGTGTTGAATTATGGAAATAATTCCATCCAGACAATAGAATATCACTCAGTGCTAGAAAGAACTGAGCTTTAACCGATGAAAGAAATGGAAGATATGAAAATGCGTTTACTAAGAGAAAGAAGCCAATCTAAAAAGAAAACATCCTACATATTCCAAGCATGTGACAAAGGCAAAACTGGAAACAGTAAAAAGATCACTGGCTACCAGTGGGTGGAAGGAGGAGAAGGGGAAATAGGTGGAGGACAAGATATTTTAGAAAATACCTCATATGATATTATAATGATGGATTATACATTTGTTCCACCTCACAGATGTATAACACCAGGAGTGAATCCTAGTGTAAACTATGGACTTGGGGTGATTACGATGTGTCAGTGTACTTTCATCCTTTGTAACAAATGTACCCCTCTGGTGGGAGGTGTTGGCAGTGGGGTAAGTTATGCATGTATGGGGGCAGAGAGTATATTAAATATCTCTGTACCTCCCTTTCAATTTTGTGAAAAACCTAAAAATTATCTAAAATTGTTTTTAAGTCACAAATATTAAGTAAATATTTAGTAAATAAAGGTCAACAGTATTTTTGAATGAAATAATCAATAGATGAGTGAATTACTAGAGAATGATTCACATCCAGTTATGTTGTCAAAGACCTTGACAGTCTGTTCATGGAGTTTATTTGATAGAAATTCTGTACATGGAAGCTAATAAGAAAGCAAATCAATTGCTATAAAAAGGAAAATTAACTTGAAAGCAATATAGGCAACAGAGTAGAGGGAAGTGAGCTCGGAAGCAGACAGTCCAAGTTACAAGATTTATGCAATTATCCATTAATTATTGTGTTTTCTACTGCCACATAAAGTAGGTTGGCATGATAATTTAGTTATCTTTGCTGACAACAGATTCAATATGTAAGATGAAGATTCCATGACTTTTAATTTAAGATACTTGAGAGGCGCCTAGGTGGCTCAGTCAGTTAAGCGTCTGACTTTGGCTCAGGTCACGATCTCTTGGTCTGTAGGTTCAAGCCCTGTGTCGGGCTCTGTGCTGCTTCTGGAGCCTGCTTCAGATTCTGTCTCTGTCTCTCTCTCTCTCTCTCTCTTTTTCTCTCTCTCTCTCTCTCCAAAAAATAAACATTAAAATTATTTATAAATAAATAAAATAAAATACTTTAGAAACATTAATCTAATCGAATCTATGGATTATCCCCATTACATGAAGGGTGTTATTTTACACAGGTAAAATTCTAGAATACTAGTAGATTCTAGTATGAAGTAAGAAGGGATGTTAATTTCAAAGTTCATATTTGCATCGTGTTTGTTCAATTATCTTTTTTTGAACTTTAGGATATTAAAGTCAACCATTGTTTAAACACAGTTTTGTCCTAGCTTCAGTGAACACAAAGATAATAGCAGAGTAATTTGACAAATAGATTGGAGTTACAAAGCAATCTAAAACCATTTTTAAGAATTGGATGAGCCAAGTGTAATTGATTCTTGTATGTGAGTAGCGTATTGAAGAGAAATCCACCAGCAATCAAGCACTCTGTTCTTTTCTAAATTAACCTTAATGAGAAAGGAAAAATCATAATTTGCTTAGTGGAAAAACACTGGAATAGAAATTAGTTCACATGAGAGTAAAGTGCTTTCTGTCTTTGATTTGTTCTAAGGGAACTTATTCAAGACACTTAATAGCTCTTCTCTAATTGAATATGCGTGGAGTGTGTGTGAGAGAGACAGAGAGAGAGAGAGACAGAGAGGAGTCCAAGTGAGGTTTTTACATGTATTCTTGTAAAATTATCATGATGGAAAGTTTAAGTATGTCCTACTTGATTTTCTTAGTGATTCTTAGTCAACCACTTGAGTTACTTCTGTTCAAAAACATCATTACATAGCATTAAGATACCTCTTTTCTTTATTGTGGAAATATGACTTCCCTCCTTTTCTCACTCTGCATATCCTACTCTTTCCTGTCAAACATACTTAGAGATCATGTGTACCTACAGATTACATTGTTAAATCTAAGAAAGTTACAATGATTATGATTAGAAAGTACCATTTACTGAGCAAGCATGTACAGAGTGCTAATTGAACATTGCAGGGAACATTTTTAAGAGATGTAAATTTGAGTCAGGAGGTTTTTTGCTTTGATTTCATATAATTTTTCATGAGAGTAGAATGATCTACTGCCAACAGGACATGGACTTTATTCAGTGGTGTTTAGACCAGCTTGTACCCTTTACAAGAGTTGATACTGCCCATCAATTCCCAGCCGCACATGACACGTTTTCATTCATCTGAAATAAGCCACAGTGGAAGTATTTTCATTAAAGAAATCTGCAAACAGTACACATCAGCACTTTGTCCCACCCCCATTTGTTTTAAATCTTTACCAGCACATCACTGATTTTCTTTTCATTTTAATAACAATAATCCAACCAGCCCTCTTATCCAAGCTCCTCTAAGATTCATGAATGAGTTTCAGATTACACATTGTGGCTGTCAAAGGGTTTTCTCTGTGAGCACAGTAAGCTGTGTTGGTGATCTCCAAATTTTGAACATGCACTCTCCCTAATATATGTGTATTTACTTAGTTATAATGTGGTTGAATATATATGTACTCACTATATTGATAAATTATTCATAGTAGTCAAAAGAGTAAAAATAAGGATGTATAAGGAAGTGTCAAAATAAAACAAGGAACATTTTGAATTAATAGTTTTATTTTTATGTGTTAACTTTATAAAAACCCCTGGGCCTTTCCTATAGTTGTTGAAGCAAAATGAACAAACCTTTTAGAATTTCTAAAAATATATATATATCCAAGTCCAATGGAGGACAGCTGCCTAGATTACACAATCTTCACAAACCAGAGAGTGCTCTGGAGAAGAAATATTTAACCAGGGTTATACATGATTTTCATTATATCACGAGTTATAAATCATCATGAAGCAGGACATTTCAGAAAATTACAGATTTTATTATACGTTTTTAGTATGTACGTCATTGCAGGCTTTGGAAGTATGGAAACGGAACTCAGAGAGATTTTTACTCTTAGTTTTAAATATTTCTTTTAGGTTATTTGCCAACAAAACAGAGAGATGTACAGTGTGTGTTCAGGGCAGAAATAGAGCCCATGCTTTTTGAAGTTTGGTGATGTCACTCTCACTCTGGTAAAGTATAGCTTCCTTGGGAGCCCACCCAGGAGCAGGGCCCACAAACATTAAAAGTTGATAATTTCCTTTATCACAGTGCTATAGATAATTTGATATTTTACACAGCAGTGTACTTGTATTTGCTGTATTATTTCTGAGTATTCATGTTTAGCATTTTGGAAAAGTAAACTGGAGCTTTGATTTTTAGTTTATTTTGGTACTTGGTTGTATTAGCTGTGATATCTGAAAATGACGTATCCCAGAGATATATAATATACCAAAATATATACAAATAGAATAATAGTAATGGCTAAACTTCAAAGCATTACTTTTTCAATCTCTGTGTATGAGTATGTGAAAACTTCTCTCAAAATTGAGAAGTTAAAGTCCTATCTTCTAAAAACTTATATGCTCTTATTAACCAACCTGAAAATGTGTGTTTTATATGAATAAATGGCTCAGAGTTTTTTGAAGATAGTGATTTTGAAACACTTTAAGTTACAATATGCTTCAATTTTTTTTTAATGTTTGATTTTTTGAGAGAGAGAGAGCATGAGTGGGGGAGGAAGGGAGAGAGGAAGACAGAAGATTGGAAGCGGGCTCCATACTGATAGCAGCAAGCCCGACGTGGGGCTCAAAGTCAGGAACCATGAGATCATGACCTGACTTGAGCCAAAGTCAGATACTCAACTGACTGAGCCACCCAGATGCCCTTAGAATATGCTTCTATTTTTTAAACATACAGATTAAACATAGTATTTTAAGTTATACGAATTACTTTAGGTAACAAAGTCAAGAAGAAGTGAAAGATATTCAAATAATTGTATTTCATAAGTGTTTCTTACTAACAGAAATCTCTTTCATAAAATACTGTTTTCTCACTCATTTTTTTAAAGTTTATTTATTTTTGAGAAAGAGAGCGAGAGACAGAACATGAGTGGGGGAGGGGCAGAGAGAGAGAGGGAGACACAGAATCCGAAGCAGGCTCCAGGCTCTGAGCTGTCAGCACAGAGCCCGACTTGGGGCTCAAACCTGCAAACCGAGAGTTCATGACCTGAACCAAAGTCGGAAGCTTAACTGACTGAGTACCCATGTGCCCCACTCACTAATTTTACAATCAAGACCTTGACATTTTTGGGATGAATCATGTTTATCTTTTCAAAAATATTTATCAAATAGTATACTACTAACAGACATTTATCATCAAAAAAGAATCCACACATTTGGAATTCTTAATATTTGTAGGTAAAAAAAAAAGTGTCATTCATTTTTAAATTCACACAGCTCTTCTCCAATCATGTATAAAATATTCATAAGTCTACTATACATTCTAAAGATCTCATTTGTTTTTTAAATTAATGATCTAGATGTTGTCATATATAATTTGTGCACCTCTGATTTCTACCTATGTAAAGGGACATTAGCCTTTCTGAAAAATACTGTGAATGAAATCCATGCATGGTATGATCTTTGTACCTTGAGATCAGAACATTTAACTTGTTCTCAAAATGTTTTTAAGGTATTACTTTCTTTAAAAGACATACATTTTCCAATGCACCTTTCCTTTAGTAGCTTATAAAAAGCACTTTTTGATATATGGGTTTGTGAAACAAGATCTAGAAAACAAAATGAGACATCTTAAAAATATTGGACTGTCAGGGTACCTGGGTGGCTCAGTGGGTTAAGTGTCTGACTTCGGCTCAGATCATGATCTCACAGTTCGTGGGTTTGAGCCCCATATCAGGCTCTGTGCTGACAGCTAGCTCAGAGCCTGGAGTCTGTTTCAAATTCTGTGTCTCCCTCTCTTTCTGACCCTCCCCTTCTCATGCTGTCTCTCTTGGTCTCTCTCAGAAATAAATAAAACAGTAAAAAAATTTTTTTTAAATAAAAAAATATTGGACTATCATGTAACTCTACAGTAAACCTCCCACAGTGCATAATCTTCCTACAGTTTGTTTCTTTAAGTCATCAATACTATATTCTTGCACCTATCAACAGTGTATACTGAAAAAAGATAACATTTTTTTTTCCATTTTGTTTTCTGTATACTATTCTAGCTGATTTTAGCAGAATGTTTTAGCAATGGCATATGCCCTTTGTCTCCCATTGTTAAGAAACATGAAAAAATTCATTATTTTTTTGAGATAGTCCCATTGGGTTTTTGTATTCTCTTATAATGTGGTTGTCCAGTAAGAAACACTGGCCCTGCCATTTATCTTAATATGTAACATGTTCTGAAAAATATCATTCTTTATTACTGTTTGCTCTTTACAGAAAATTATCAAGTCAATTTTCCATTTTCTAAATATTGGTTCAGTTAAGACTAGGGAACATAGTCTCTAAGATAACCGGATACATGAAGACTTCTTATAATGCAACTTACAGAAAAGTGAGGGAAAATGGCCCTTACAACTCCTTGACCTTGTGGAAACCCAGCACTTCCTGAAGGATATCCCACATACCAACAGGTCACGTGACCACCATAGGGAGACTAGTTCTATACACTAAATATTACTAAAGTCTAAGTTCTATCTAATTTTTTGGTTAAAAACAGAATAATAGAAGGCCTAATATTTACCCCCTAGACCACAATGGTTTGTTTTGTGCCTTGGAAACATCTCTTTTATGTAAGCAAATGACTTTATTGGTGGTTCAATGTCTCTCAAATGTCAATGTACCTAAGAAATACTCTGGGGTGCTTTATTTTTTAAAAATTTTTTTTTAAAAATTGTATTTTGTTGTTTTTTTTTTGAGAAAGAGAGAGGCAGAGTGTGAGCAGAGAGGGAGGGAGGGGCAGAGAGAGAGAGAGAGAGGGAGGGAGACACAGGATCTGAAAAAGGCTTCAGGCCATGGGCTGTCAACATAGAGCCCTATGCAGGGCTTGAACCCATGAACCGTGAGCTTATGACCTGAGCTGTAGTCTGAAGCTTAACCACTTAACCAACTGAGCCGCCCAGACCCCCTTTGAGGATGCTTTTTTTTTTTAAGCTCTATTTATTTTTATTTTTTTTAATATTTTTATTTATTTCTAGGAGAGAGAGAGAGACAGCATGAGCAGGGGACGGTCAGAGAGAGAGGGAGACACAGACTCTGAAATAGGCTCCAGGCTCCGAGCTTGCAGTCAGCACAGAGCCCGACGCGGGGCTCAAACCCACGAACTGCGAGATCACGACCTAAGCGAAAGTCGGAGGCTTAACCGACTAAGCCACCCAGGCGCCCCGAGGATGCTTTAAAATGCATATTTGCAAGCCCTATCTAGACCTACTAAATCAGAATAATTGGAAGGTGGTGCTTAAACCAGATAGCTAAATTTGGAAAACTCCCCTGGTGATTTTTTATAAATACACTACAAATTACATACTAATAGCTATTGATTTCGAGTATGGAAAGTTAAATCAATGAAGTAGAGCATATGAGACTGAGGATACATGACTCACCTGAAATGCTTAGGGCCCAACAGAGATAGGTTGTTTTCCCAATATATATTTGCAACATGCTATTCTGAAGCGGTGCTATAGGTAGACAATATAAAAAGGCAATATAAACAGCCCCAATAATGCTTTGTGTAAAGCAGGGAGATAGTTTATAAAGTCAAGCATTATAGGTTCCTTTGCAGGTTAAAAGAATCATGAGATACAAAAATTGTTGCTTAAACAGAATCATTAAGTAGTGTCTTTGTTTTGTTTTACCATTTTAGTGGTATGTGTCTGTGTATTTGCCATGGTACATTTCAAATTTAGTTTTAAGAAATTTGCTTTTTTTCTCCCCTTTTTAATGTTACCTCCATTAGTAATAGTGAATTTTTCACAATATTTTCCTTTTCTGTGCTTGTGCTAAGAGATAGCAAATTTAATTCAATTTAGATGGCTGTAAGATAATTAGTCCTGGGATATGGGGACTGGGACATTGATCAGTCCTGCAGCACTGATGAGGAAAAATGATACAGAAGTGATTGTAGCAAAATACTTGTCAACATCAGACCCAGGGCGCAGCTTCAGAAAAAGAAACAAGTTAAAGTAAAGGAGCCACTGAGGATAAGAGATAAAGTATGTTTTTAAGATGAGATTGGACATCCTGCAAACATAATGACATTGAAAGGTAGGCAGATGACAAGATAACAGCATTCCCCAAAGACCAGGTGAGAGGTCAAGAAGTAAAATGGATTTGGAGTTACTAATAAAGGAGATGACTGATGTTAAAAACAAGAATAAAACTCAGTCATGTCATGGCATTACAATCGGCTCAACATTTGAGGCAGATGTCTGATCTTAAGGAATACAAATTACAGATTCTAAGTTAAGGAGAGGTAAATTCAACATTTTTAAAAGGCTATATTATCATAGGGTTAGAAATTAGGGACAAATTTCTAACACAGAAATTAGGCGTAGGGTTAGGAATCTGCACAATATATGCAGATTCTTCAAATTTCTGAACTAAGCTTTTAACCTAGATGCACTTTTTAATTTTTAACTCTTCTCTACTTCTAATAGCAAGGAGTATCACATATGTTTATGAAAAATGTGTAGTGATATAAAATACTTGAAATAACATGCACATCTACATTATGAACAAAATAGTCTTAAAAATATTAAGCAAAGAATTTTGATACTGCTAATGGAACCAGTCTCACTTAATATCCAGAACTTTAGAATAGGTCACACGTACTTTTTTTAAAAGGATACTCTTTTCATACCTCATAAAATGTCAGCTAGGAAATGTTATCACTGGACATTCTTCTATCCTCAGATTCTTATAGTATGATGTTAAGAAAAAATAAAATTTAAGATAAAAATAATTTAATGTCAAGAAAAAGTGTTTATATTGTCAACAGAAATATTCTACAATGAAAACATAAGTTCATAGAGTTTAAATGTGGCTTATGATCTAGCTTCTAAAAATATGTCTAGTATCTCCTTCCTATAAAAAACAGGGGAAGGGGGGAAGAAATGTAAGGGAAATATTACTGATCTTGACTTATCCCCTAGCAGTTTGATAAATTTGAACTTCATCTTTCTGGTCAGCTCTAAAGATAAGAGCTATAAAGTAGCAATTTCGTTTAATTTTATCTTCCAACTCTTCACAGATTCCAAGTAATGAAAATTCTCAGAAAGTGATGTCTGCTTCTCGTTTTATCTCCTATATTCTGTCTAAATCAAGACACTAGTAATTTACTCTTAGGCAGTACAAATTGCCCTCTCTTTCACACTAGACTAGTCATAAAATTATATTAAGGGATTAATTTTAGAAGTAGAATTAGGAATAATGTTAGCATTGACCAACCTTTCATACATTTGTTGGTCAATTGTTACACTTTTTAAAAAATGTCCATTTTCTTGCAGGAATTTACTTCTTTGCTTCTCTGCTTTTGTTTCCTTTTGTTTCAGTTTCCATTTATAGTAATATCGACATATTGTAGATAAGATCTTTTAACTGGAGCATACCTTGTAAATATTTTCTCCCATTCTACCAATTGTTACTTTTGTTTGTGACATTTTTAATCTTACAAGTATATTGACTTTGTTGGCTTTTTAGGTATCATTTTATGGTTTTGCTTCAAAAGTAATTAGGTTGCTATGTGCTCCAGTATTTAGAATCATTTTAATCTCTTGAAAGGAACACACATTTTATTGAAATTTCATATCACTCTTTTTCTCATTCTATGCTTTTTGCTTTGAGTCTTTTTTTTTTTTTTGGTCATATTGCCATTTGGAAAGTGTTCCAAATGTTTGGACAGTCCTACTCGATAACCTCAACTGTTTTCCTTCCTCAAGCAACCACATACTGAGATAAAGTGTTTGCTTGCTTGCCTATTTAGTATGCATATTATTTTCGTATTGCCACTGTAATAAATCACCACAAATCAGTGCCTTAAACAACACAAATTTATTAGCCGTTAATAAAGTCAGAAATGTGAAATAGAAATCATTGGGCTAAATTCAAAATGTCAGCAGGGACTGTATTTTTTCTGGAAGTTCAGGGAAAATTCTGCTTCATGCCTTTTCTAGCTTCTAAAAGCTTTCTTCATTCCTTGATGATGGAAGCATCTTCAAAGCCAGCAGTCTTACCGCTTTCACTGCCATTTAAATAGTCATGTCTCTACATATTATTTTCTTTCTGCTTCTGACTTTCTTGCCTACCTCTTTCACTTATAAGGGCACTTGTGGTTATATTGGGACAATCCAGGACAATTTCTCTAGATCAAGATTCTTAATTTAATGATTTCTACAGAATTTATTTTCCCATTTAGGAATCATATTCAGTTTCCAGGGATTAGGACATGGACATATTTGGGGGTTCATTTTTTTTCTGTCTACCATAATGTATAACATAGTATGTGAATCCTTGAGTTCTGAAACTGTCTTCTCATTTATTGCTAAAGACACAGCACATAAAGCAATATGTATAAGAGTAGTACTTCCATATTTTCTTAAAGTTTTGAATATTGTTAAGCCAAAATGAAAACTCCAAAAAGTCATAAGAAGTAAAAAATTCATGGAAGTATACTTCATAAATAAAACAAACCAAGACTTTTTGGCCTTTCCCAGTAAATAATGTTTGGTATAATAAAATGCCCTACAAAAAATTAAAAGACAAATTACAGTGTTGGAGAAAATATTTACAACACAAACAATGTAGAAGAGATTTTTTTTTCCTTTGTGAATACAAAAAAGATCTCTAGAAACAATAAGAATTAATGGTGCACAATGTCCATAGTGGTCAGGGAGATATACATTAAAGAAAAAGTTTATATAAAAATATCATTTTATCTAGTACTTAGGGAGGCTATAATGTAATTCCGTCACACACCCTTGGTGGAAGTAAAATGTGTACAGCATTTGGAAAGATGTGTCTTTTGGAGATTAAAAACACTTCTACATTTAAATATTCTAGAGACATATAAATGAGCAGAAAAGAATCATGTACAAGCATGTTTCTGAAACATCATTTGAACTAAGCTATATTGGGGGCACCTGAGTGGCTCAGTTAGTTAAGCATCCAACTCTCGATTTTAGCTCTAATCACCATCTGGTGGTTTGTGAGATCAAGTCCCACATCAGGCTTTGTACTGACAGTGCAGAGCCTGCTTGATATTCTCTCCCTCCCTTTTGTTCTGCCCCTCCCCTGCTCACACTTGCTCTTTTTGTCAAAATAAATAAATAAACTAAAAAAAAAAGCAAGATTGGAGGAGAATAAAATTGCACTGCAGTAAGGAAATGTTTAAATTAATCTAGTTACATGGGTACAAGTCTTTAGAACTAAAAATAATGAGATCAGCTCTCTGATTTAACATATAAATACCTCAAGATCCTCTTTACATAATTGTATCACCAGGATAAGGCCACTGGGGATGGTCCTTTAGTTCTTTACACTCTGTGGCTGCTCATTTGCCAGGATGATGCAGGAAATGAGGTTCAGAATGAGGATCCCAGAAAAGAGCTGTCGCCTAACAATGTAAAACCTGGGGGAAACCTATTACCTCAGATACTGACCAAATCAACAGTTACTGTTTGTTTGATTCTTATTTTACAGTTATTGATTCAGCAAAATATTTCTCAAGTAACATATATTCCACTCTAGAAAATCTAATAAAATCTATGAAAATCCAGATGTATAAAGATTTTTGAAGATTTTGAAAAAGTGGCATTTGCCATAAAGGAATATAAAGGATCTCTGATTTCATAGTGCAAAGAAGATATTATTTAATGAAATTGAACTTTACCAATAAATGTTTAAGAAATATAGTTTATCACTAAATGTTCAAGGGTTTATTTATTGCATACCCCAAGTAGAGCTGCATTTTAAGAGCATGTTTTCTTCTCCCCATGTTTATGGAGAACTTGCCGTTCATAAGTTCTTTTAATAGTTTTTGACTTTAAAGAATAGCAAAGGAACAGAGCTTTAGAGAAACTCTGAGATCCAAATGAATTTGGTTGTTTTTTTTTGAGACCCACATCAGTTTGAGTATTAAAGCTAACCATGCAGTCCAGTCTACCCTTCAGTTCCTTTGGAGGGGGAATCAGTAGTAACATATACAAGAGAGGGGAACTGGATACGCACATTATTTTAATCTATCAGCCCATGCCTGTATATAACTGTATGTGAGTTGATGTATTAAACTTTTGAAGGATGTTTATGACTTTAGATGATAGCTAGGAAGAGGGTTTGCATTGAAGTCCCCTCACTTTCTGCTCTAAACCATTAATTGTTTATTATACACATCATCTCCTTTTTCCTGACAGACATTTTCTCAGCACGTCTTCATCTAAGTTCTTCAAAAGTCTGAATTTAGAATATTTTTTGAAAACTTTTCCACAACAAGCTGGTTTTTGAGTCTTTTATCTGTTCCATCTGTCTCCCGAGCCCTCCTGAGACATCTTTTCATCTTGCTCTCATCTTCCCATGCCTAATGGCCAACACCTTTGATGAGAGTGTTCATTTTTTTCTCTTACTTGTAAATCTGTCTCTATTTTTGTAGTATTTGTTGTAGAACAGCAGACACTTCAATCCTCTCTGGTCAGTCTTGCATCTGTACATCTCATTTCTCTCTTGCTCTCTCCCTCCCTCCTTTTCTCTCATTTCCTCCTATCTCTCTCCAGAGTGATGAATTGTTTGATAAATCATTATTTGCATGTGAGGAATACTGTTTGTTTTCCAGTGTCACTTATTTCAAGAGTCTCATATGTGGTTGCTTTTCTTATTTTGCCACTTACTTGGAGATGGTTGTTTTCATTTATTCTTAGCATTCTTATCTTCTCTCCCTATTTTTACATTATAAGTTATTTTTATCAATTTTTTAGCTTGTACCTCTTATCTGTGTAATTCTAGAAATACCAGAACGCATTCATATTTGGGGAAATAATTTGTTCTCTTTATCTTCATCTTAAGAAATTTTTCATTTGTTTTTTAATTTCCCTGCTAACAATATGCACATCATTGTATGTGCATTTATAATATGATTAATAAATAATTTATAGTTGCATTTATAATATGATTAATAAATAATTTATAGTTGCATTTAAGTAAATAATTTGATGTATATAGTTACTATATTTACTACAAAATATATTTCATAGTTTATGGAATGTTTTCCATGCGAACTAATAACAGTATATGGCTTAGAAAATATTATTATAGAGGGTCTTCGGTGGCTCAGTTAGTTAATCTGCCATCTTTGGCTCAGGTCATGATCTCACAGTTTGTGGGTTTGAGCCCCACATCAGGCTCTGTGCTGACAGGTCAGGGCCTGGAGCCTCCTTCAGATTCTGTATGTATCTCTCTCTGCTCCTCCCCTGCTCATGCTCTGTCTCTCTCTGTCTTCAAAAATAAAGAAACATTAAAAAAATTAAAAAGACAAAATATTATTATAGAGTATATTATCTTTTAAATTATTTTGGTTTTATTTTCCTAGTAAATATAATCTAAGAAGTTGAATATTCATTGAAACTTTATAATAGTCATTAGTGAAGTGAAGTTATTCTTAGATTCTACAATATCTATAGGGTCAAAGAGCTCCAGGCGCTTTGCCAGAAGATTCATAGATCTAATAATTAGAATAATTCTATTGAATGATCTTAGAGCCTCATTTTTTTCTTTTTTTTTTAACTTTAATTTATAAAAACTGAATCACAGAGAACATAGTTAAGATGCTTCTTGAAAGACCTACATATAGTAAATGTTAAAGCTCAGGTCCGGGTGCCCAGAAATGTTCTTTTTATGATTTCCTTTTATACTCCAGTTCACTTACTTTCAGTTTCTTATCAGGGAAGCCCTACTATTGACAGTGAAGGTCACAATTCTCTGTTCCCCTCATATGTCAATTTCCCACTTATTATTTTCGTGCCATTCTTATTTCTATCTGTATCCTTGGAGGAAACCTCAAAAGTAACCTCTACAGGAATCATTGCATTTTCCTCTTATTTAGTTCGACTTTAACTGCCTTGAGTGTGTACTTAATTGTCATCATTTCTCTTCAGGCATATATCACTACCTGTTGTCATTCCACCTTACAAAAACTTGCACTACTCCATATTTAAAATTTCATATGGCTGGGCACCTGGGTGGCTCAGTCAGTTAAGCATCTGACTTTAGCTCAGGGCATGATATCATGGTCAGTGAGTTCAAGCCCCATGTCTGGCTCTGTGCTGACAGCTCAGAGCCTGGAGCATACTTGAGATTCTGACTCCCTCCCTCTCTGCCCCTTTCCTGCTCACTCTCTCTCTCTATCTTAAAAATAAATTTTCATATGGCTGATATTTTTAAAATAAACTTTATTGGGAATTAATTTTTAGAAAATAAAATGCACCCATTTATAGCATATAGTTTCATGCATTCTGACTGATACATACACTGATATAACCATCATCATAATCAAGGTATTGAGTATTTTGACCAGTTCTATGAGTTCCAAAATAACCCCATATATAGTAACTCTTCTTCAACTGGGGCTCTAAAAAAATTAGATCTGCTTTCTGACACTATAGTTGATTTTTATCTTATCTGGCATTTCTTATAAATTGAACAACAGAAAATGCACCCTTTTGAGATTCCACTGTTGGCAATGTTTTTTTTAATTAAAGAATTTGTTTTTTACTGTTTGTTTATTTTTGAGACAAAGAGAGACAGAATACAAGCAGGGGAGAGGCAGAGAGAGAAGGAGACACAGAGTCTCAAACAGACTCCAGGCTCTGAGCTGTCAGCACAGAGCCCAACATAGGGCTCGAACCCACAAACTGTGAGNCTGCTCCTCGCTTTTTTGGGCATGTAAACTCCCCGTACCGGCGGGGGGCGGGGTGGTGGTGGGCAGCCAAAGTTGGTTGCCCTCTTCAACACAGGCCAGTTCCAATCTCCAAATCCCAGTCTGCGCGCCCTGCTGAAATTGCCTTTGACACAGCTTCCCAGGCACAACCCTCGGGGCAATTCCAGACCCCCTATCAAGCTCTCGGGGTGGAGTCAGAATCGCTGCTTCCTTCTCTGGGTCAGGCTGGCAAGTACGGGCGGGGGCTTGCCTGCTGGGTGCGCTGAGCCCGANTGCCATCTTGCCCCCTCCTCTGTTTTGAAGATTTAAATGTGATTGTGGTCTGTATGGAGAAAGGGGCCAAGGAGATCTTCATTTCTGGTACAGAAGTATTCAGTAAGGTTAGTTTCCATTTCTTCAGCCCTTGCTATTGAAAGCCTAAAGTAAATAATAAAAGCTAATATAAGCTCATTTTAAATCACAGGTAGAAATGAAAAAATAAATGGATGTATGATCCATACTTTTCTATGAGAAATAGTAAACCCCTTAGCCATCTCAGTTAGTAGTGTTTGATGATAATATAAGATGCTAAATGTAAAAGAAAATTCAAAGTTATTAAGATTCTAATCACATTTGCTAAGCAAGCCATACATGTTCTTTGAATTTTGAACTTTTTTTAGTAAACAAAACAAATCTGTGGAAGAAAATCTATAATTATATTAGCATAAAATTCACCTACATAAAGTAACACCATATAATTTTATTTTCAAATCCACTTGAATATATTCACCCATGCATTCTAAATTATTCATACTTAATTATATAAGTAGTCTGTAATCTTAAAGACTGTTGATTTAGCAAAAAAATAAATTCTAGGGGCGTCTGGTGGCTTAGTCAGTTAAGCATCTGGCTCTTGGTTTTGGCTCAGGTCATGATCTCATGTTGTGAGTTTGAGCCCCACATCAGGCTCCATGCTGACAGTACAGAGCCTGCTTGGGATTCTCTCTCTCCCAATCTCTCACTCTCTCCCTGCCCCTCTTCCATTCATTCCCTCTGTCTTAGTCTCTCAAAAATAAACAAATTTTAAAAATAAAAATACATAAAATTTAGGTTCACAGGTTGCAAAGATAAAAAACAAGATTATCAGGTTTAAATATAAATTTTGCATTTTTGACCAAAAAATAATAAAATTTATATTTTCATTTTTATGAAATTTCTGTTCTTTGGTGATATTGAAAAAAAAAACTTAGAAATAATAAAAATTCCACAGAACTAGCAATACTCAGAATAGTATGCATCTACTGAATGTAAAACATAAAACAGTGAGACTTTTATGGGAAAACATAGGAGGCAATGTTTGTGACTCAGTATTAGAAGAAGCATTCTTAGACATACCACCAAAGATAAGATCCATAGAATAAGAAAAATTAATAAATTGGACTTCATCAAAATCAATACCTGTTTCTCTGTAACTGACTGTGACACAGATGAAAAACAAGCCACAGGCTAAGAAGAAATATTTGCGAACAAGAGAGCCAACAAAGTGCCTTATCTAACATATATAAAGAACTCTCTGAATTCAATAGTAATTAAATCTACAAACCTAGTAGGGAAAAAGACCTGAAAAAGCTTCTTCACAGCAGAGAATATATAGATGGAAAATAAGCACTTGAAAAAAATATTCAACAAGATAAACCATTAAGGAAATATAAATGAAGGCTTCCATAACATACCATTACAACAACTATCGAAATGAGTTAATTAAAAATTACTGACAACGAAGTGCTGATGAGGACATCAAACAAGTGACTCATGCATGTATTGCTGGTGGGAAGAACAGATGATACATCCATTCAAGAAAATAGTGTGTCAGTTTCTTATAACATTAAATATACTTGCCATAAGACCTAGTAATTGCCCTTCTTGATCTTTTTCTAGACTTGTAAGCTTCTGTTCATATAAAAAACTATATATGAATCCTTACAGCAGTTTTATTTGTAATAGTCTCACATTGGGAACAAACTAAATGTGCTTCAGTGGGTGAATGGATACACTGTATTATATCCATAACATGAAATACTATATTTTAATACTAACACGGAATTAGCTGTATGCAACAATTGGATGAAACTCACAGACATCAGTATGTTTAAAATAATGTTGATCCCAAAAGGTTCCATATCGAAAAGTTCCACACAGGTAATGTTCTCAAAGGGACAAAAAACAGTGATAGAAGACAGATTATTGCTTGCAGGGCTTTGGGTTGGGAAAGGCTATTACATTTAAGGAGTTACCTAAGAAAGCTTATTAGTGGCAGTGGAACAACCTTACTTTGATCGTGGTGGTGGTTACTCAAAACTGCACATGTGAAACATTTTCATAGAACCAACATTTTAAAAGTACATGCAAAACCTGGTGAAATCTAAATAAGATCTATACTTAAGTTTCTAGTAGTTAATAGTCAATATCCTGGTTTTGACAATGTTCTCTGGCTGTCTTGGATAGGAGCTTTAGGAAAAACTAGGTGAAGGGCACATGAGAACTGTGTACTGTTTTTCAAATGTCTTGTAACTTAAACTAAGATGAAAGGCTAGAATACAGAGAAAACAAGTTTTTGCCCTAGAAAAAGTGCAATTGATAGTGAGAGGAGCCTGGCATCATTATTTCAATTGCACATGCAGTACCACAGTCACATTCCAACTCCGAATGTGTGCTTGGAAAGAGGAGACGGTGCGAGAGAGCTGTTGATCTAGACATGTTCAAAAGAGGAAGGGGCTGAGCAGGATGATGGTGGTAGCTGAGAAACAGCAGTCCTAGCGTAATCTGGCAGCAAGCAACAGGAAGTGCGGGTGTAGCGTGGAGCTCACGTTCCATCAGGATTCCATCCCCACCGATAACCACATAAAGCAAAATGCGCCTTGGTGGGATGTCAGGACAAATACTAAAAGATGGATAACAGCAGCGTTCCATTTTCTGCAGCTAAGGTCTTAATCGTTATATCTGACAAGGCTTAACCATCGGATTTACTATTATCTGGCTTCTAATTTGCCTTTGGGGCTAGTCTTTGCCTCTTACCTAGGGCTAAGACTAGCCCCAAAGCCTGCATCACAAACCTGGAGGAAGAAACAAGTGACTTACCCAGATTCACATAGATTGTACATTAGTTCAGAATATACCACACTACAAAATAAACACAAACCCTGTATTTTAAGTTTACATGTAAACAACTCTGTAGAATCATAGCAAAATTTCTCTGTCAAGCAATGAGTATACAATGTGCAATTTGGTAATCAATTATTCAGATGACTGCTCTTTCATTTTCCATTGTCTACATCTTTTGTACATTTGATCTGGCATTAGAATAGCTGGACCAAGGCTTATTTAATCACTTAACCAGCATTAATAATAATCTCTCCACATATAATTCTGTTTTATCTGCAAGCCGTTTTCCTCTTACATGTAATATCATTTCTCCTTTGGTATAATGTGGTTAAAGGTAATGAGAATAGAAACAAGGACAAACATCAGTTTTTAAAAATAATTTTAGTGTCCCAATTTCCTAAGCATATTGAATGGAATGTCACATCTCATTATACAATTAATATGCTGTACAATGACAATTTACAACATTTACTTCAGAATTACTTCAGAAATTGCATTTCTCAGTAACTGCAATAATCCCGTGATATCCAACTCAAGTAAACATTTGAGTCTACCCAGTCTCAAAGAGACATGTGTAATTTAAAACCAAGATATTTTACGAGGAAAAGGAGTCTGAGTGGTACCGTTTAGTCATTCAAATTACAAGCCATCAAAAGATAAATTGGGACTCTAGCTATTAAAGATAAGGAATGGTAATTGGAAGCAAGAAAGAAACATACATTTCTTTATAACTATCAGTGTTAAATCAGTAGAGAAATGATAAATGGTCTCCAGTTTGAGGAAGATAATAAGCTTTATAAAACACCACCTGAATCATCATTTTGCAATAGTTACAGCAAAACACCACTTTAAGCATCTTGCTTGTCATGGGTACTAAGTCTGCTTTCAATATCAGATAGACTACTACCGGCTGTAGCAGAGACCAATTGGAGATATATCCTTCCCTAAAAGTTCAGTTGTTACTGTGTTATTTCATGCAATCCTTGGGCTTTGAATACATTTAAATAGCTGGGAATGTAGTTAAAGGAGAATAAGTGATCCCATTAGCAGTCACAGTTAGTATTTTGTTGTATTGTAAATACACAGTTTTCATTTCTCAGTTTAGTAACATGTATATTCAACCAATATTTCTAGAGTGTGAAGTTATGGCAAGGAAGGATCTGTAGTAAAGACACTGTCCCTAAGTTAACAGGTGGTTCCTCCACTAGGGAAATATTCCTGACATAGTCTTCTCAGCTCTAGGCTTATCTCAGCACCCTCTACATCCCCCATGTTACCTGTGATGATTAATATCATGTTTTGAATACCATTTTGATTAAAATTGTTTACCTGAGTCCTCCACTAGATTGAGAATTCTGTGAGGATCGAGACTGCTTTTTATCTCTGAGTTCCTGGAGCCTGGTGTGGTGCATGACCCTACCAGTCCCTACCCTATTTGTTGAGTGAAAGATAGAAGCAGATTTTTTTTTAAAAAGTGTATGATGCTCTAACTGTATTCCTCATACACCTGCTGGTCTATAAAAGATGTTACCCAATCTCATTGAGATAAATATAATAATCTGGAGCATTTTGGAACATTCATCACTAATTGACAGGCAATTTTTTGTTGAATCTAATAATTTAAATTTTTGCCTTACAGATACTGCTTTTTATCATTATATCTCTAGTTATTCACTTTTTTATGTTTTTAAAGTATCAATTGATGGCTGATTAGAAATATATTTGAAAAAATAAAACATCCGTCATTGCTGGAATTTGAGAAAAATGATGTAGATTATTTATATGCACCATGCCTAAGTTCCATAAAGCTCCATATGCCAGAAGAGTTATGTTAATGCTAATTTAAAATCAAATATCACAGGAAGGGGTATATGTAAAGGGTGAATCTAGGATAAAGTCTTGAAAAATGAGAAACAATCTAATTTCAACAATGTGAAATAACAATTACATTAAATTTAAAAAACGATTATGAGACAAGCTGAGAATGCATAGTAGAGCCCCCTCTCTCCTGCAGACTGAACACATGCTTGCTATTTTCCTTCCTGACACAGGGCTTCAGGTAGTTACTGCTGAGTCACTGACATTTGAATAGGAAATGGCATCTATTCATCATTTGAAAATTCGAAGTGGAGGGAAACTAAGAGTATGTTAGTCTCAGGGCTATTAACATGGGGGTTCAGAAAATTCTTTGTTGTGCAGGCTATCATGTTGATTATAAAATGTTTAGCATCCAGTAATTGCCATTTGCAATCCTTATCCTCTCCCTCCACAACCCTGAATTTGTAACAATTAAAAATGCCTTCAGACATTACAGAACTTCTAAATAGCTGAAAGCACCCCACATGAGAACTATTAACTGATGAAAATTTGAGGCATGAGGGACTTTTGGAAAAGAGCATTGGAACTATAAGATCAGTACTATGGTTTACACTTACTCTTTTCATTTTGATGTCTGAAACACACAAGAGCCTGGCACAGTAGAAAATTCACAGACCTGGAAAACAATGGGCTTGGATTCTCACTAGTCAGAATTCACTTTGTGACTGAGGTTCAACATCTTTAGTTCTGACATTGCTGGACCATGCAAGTATGTTAGAGTTCTGAGATTTCATGTTTTCTTTGTCAAGAACCAGTGTCTTACTTTTAAAACACTCGTAATATTTATAACAGTGCATTAAGTTATCCTTAGACTAATGATATTCTGTGAAGAAATATGACCTTCTTAAATGGTACTTTCCTAATTTTTAATATAGTTTCATTTAGAAGACCAGAAAAATAACCTAGATGTTATTGGTTTTATATCATATTATAGTAAACAAGTATGTTTATAGGTTGTAATAAAAAGTTATTATTTATATAGGCATTTAATCTAAATTCTGGTGTCTCTTGGGCCAATTTACTAAAAGATAGCAGCAATAATACTGGTAATATTCCTTTTTAGAATAGATATTATATGGCTCCAGGATTTTATAACCAGAAAAATGTCTCAAGAACACTTCTGGTTTATTCATTAAATTGAATTTACTCAATTGCAACTAAAGCTGAAAATTGGTGTTTCTGGGCCATTTTGTTGCCTTCTAAATTGTCAAAGCAAAACCAAATGACATTTCTATAATATTTCCTTTACTATTAACAGAGGATCATTAAAATTTCAAATTTTATCTGAAAAAGTGTTTTAAAAAATAATGCTCATAAATTATTATGTATTATTAATTAAATTAATACATTATTTATTATACATATTAATACATATTAATAAATTAAAATGTATAAATCTTTAAAAACTAATAATTTCTTTATATTGACTGCCGGCACATTTATACATGGAGGCTACATAATTTTGATTCACAATAGGCTGACTTAAGTAGTTCTCTCTTTCCATCATAACATTTTGAGCTTGAATTCTGGGAGAAGAGGTTAAACACTCCTACCCTTGTCCACATCACACGTCACTCACGTACAAGCGCACACAAAGACACATGGGTGCTTCTATTTATAACCAAAATGAAAAGGGTTTTAAGCCACTACCACCATCCCATTGATCCACTGATAGATATCACACTGCATGGGGTCAGGAGGAAGAGGGTCTCTGTGAAGCACCACACCAAAGAGGTTGAAGTTATTTTCCCAAATAAAGCATACTCTGCTTCGAGGACTGACCGTCAGAGAGCAGCTACGGTTTTATTGCACCTAGATGCTTGTCAATATTAGGAAATGAAAAAATAGCCAGAGATGTTAGAAAGGAAACAGACTTGACAAAAACAAGTTTAAACGTGCAGAGACTAGGATTTTTTGTTTGTTTGTTTGTTTGAGCATTCCCTGAGAAGAATAAGAAATTAGCATCCTTTAACTTCTCACTCACACACCATCCCAGAGATCTACTTTGTTAATGGCATCAGGAACCTGATGAACTAAGGCCAACAGACTGGTCACGCAGTGATGTTCAATGTGCATGCATCTTCTAGTTTTACTTCATACCAGAAGGAGACAATGGAAAGAGTGTCAGATGCCCCCAGCTCTTCAAGTAGACTTATTAGAGGAGCCCTTGACAGGACACAACCTATTAAAGCCATCAGGAGACAGAAAATGTCTGGCTTCATTTCAAAAGTAGTTTCAGGATACTTGTCCTTCCAGCAGACAGCAGGGAGTCTGAACAGAATTGGACTTACAAATTCTAAGAGCTCTGGGGTGTTATGGGGTAAAGGAAACTGCTAACAGACTGGAATTTCTGTTGGTGAAGTGAGAGTGGCTCAGAGTCATTGTAATTTGTTAGTCTGATAGAAACATAACAGCTGTTTTATCCATAGACGAAGGAACTTTAGAGGTCTCTACTTAAGTGTAGAGGGGAGTATTATCAATACCGTGTTCCTCTAATCTAGCCCAAATAAAAGAAAACATACTAAAGAAGCTACAGTGTTCTTTAACTTTAAAAGTATAAAATCTACTAAGCTCTTAATAACTATCTGTGAGAATGAAAACATGGATGAGTTGACCATGGTCCTTGTAGCAGTCCCATTGCACAGCAGTTTTTCTGGGCCATTTTCTACTGTTTTGGCACATATAGTCCTCCTACAGGAGTCCGTAAACTGCTAACTCTAGTCATCTTACACTCTCAGGCCAACTGCTGAGTTAGCATCCAGCACTACTGTGCTTCCTTCACATTAAAGTACAGAGGGCACATTGAAGCTCTTGTCTCTACACAGACTAGTCAATCCTAACTCCTAATATTTACTGAGTATTTTATACTTTGAAATGACTTTAGTAAATGCAGGTCATGCAGTCACAATTACTGCATCACAGTGAGTCACATTGTTCACTGTGCATTTTATAATATATGAAGGGAAGGGATGACAATGGGCTCTGTCAGAAAGTGGATGGACCTTGGAGCCAGAGGGCCCTACTTTCCCAACCTACTAGGTGAAATAGCTTAGAACGTTAGTAACTGTCTCTAAATGTTGGATTGCTCATCCATAAAATGAAATCAAGAAACACAACTTCTGGGGCACCTGGGTATCTCATTTGGATGAGTGTCCAACTCTTCATTTCAGCTTAGGTCATGATCTCATCTTTGATGGGATCGAGCCCTGTGACAGGCTTGGCACTGACAGTAAAGGTCCTCCTAAGGATCCTCTCCCTCCCCTACTCACATGCACTCTCTCTCTCTCTCTCAAAATAAATAAATAAACATTATAAAAAAGAAACATAACTTCCAAAGTTTTTAAAGATTAAATAAAAACACTTATGACAACCCAACCAGCATACTCTCTGATGCTTACATGGTAGTTGGTAGCATTTTCATCATGTGCTAGCAAAACCTGTAGCGGAGTGAGTGGATTTGGGAAGGTCAACAGTTAGAAAATACCATACACAAAATTAGTTCCCACACTGAAGAATGCTACTGTGTTTTGGCATTGGATTTATTTGAATCTAGTCTCACTACAGAAGAGGATATATTTTATGCTAGCCACCGTGAGTTACTGTTCCACTTATTTTCTACTTAATATTCATAGTAACCATTGTGAAATAATCATGATGATAGGTTCCATATTATAGATGGACTAAATATAGTTTATAGAAGTTGAGTAATTTCCTAAAGGTCACTCCAGTGGTAAGAAAAAAAACACAAAAATTAACCCATATCTTCATTGTTTCTCCTTTACAGTTATTCTTCCCACCAGGGCTTAAAATCAAAGAATATTTAATTTTTAAAAATTTTTTAATGTTTATTCATTTTTGAGAGACAGAGAGTGCAAGTGGGGTTGGGACAAAGAGAGAGGAAGACACGAAATCTGAAGCAGGCTCCAGGCTCTGAGCTAGCTGTCAGCACAGAGCCTGATACGGGGCTCAAACCCAGTAACTGTGAGATCATGACCTGAGCTGAAGTTGGATGCTTAACTGACAGAGCCCCTCAGGAGCCCCCTAGTCCCAACATAATTGAATGAAATCTAAAAACAGAGAACCAGAAAAAATCTTTTGAAATATACTTTTGCTGCTTGACTTTTTGTTGTTGCTGTTTATGAAGGTCACTGAAGGGGAGGCCAGGACACCTCCATTCGAAGGTATATAATGTCCTGGGAGGCTGTAGGATTCTGAAGGTAGCAGAAACAATATTGGGAAGGAAGGAAATCAATGAAGAGTCAGATTGAGTTATTACAAACTAAAACCAATAAAAAGCCCCTGGACTCCAAGCATATATGACAAAACAATTCAATAATTCATTGTAAAAGTAAAAATATATGTCATTGCTGGAGCTCCTGTAATTTCCTCAGATTAGAGAGGTTAACAGTATATGCACCATTGTTAAATGTTTAACTCTGAGGAGATACCAATTTATTTCATGCTCTTGTCAACTAAGCTTTTGTCATTATACCCTTGCTATATTCTCTAAATTGATAGTGCTTTAAAAATGTGTATTTTCAGAGGCTGCTCTCTAATCTACAGAAGAATTTGAGTTTAAGGGCACCTTTTTGGAAGAAGCTTTATCTTAATGACCCTTTGGTTAAACCCATTGAGAATATCTTATTTTTCTGTTCAGTTTCTCAGGGGCTGTGAAAAAAATGAATGCTGTTACTGGAACTTATTTTTTATTATTTTTTTCTACATTTAAGAGACAATTATATGAGCTGTTTCTGTTGATCCTCTAACCCACGATATAAAACTCCATATAGAAGGGTATTGTGAATGAGGCTAAGTCTATTTTCTAATTGTAGATTTGTTCCATTAGAATTAAATCCTTTGGACATTAGGAAGAATCATTTATTCATAAGCTATGGCTTCTATGCAGAGAATGGACTAGAAACTATAATTTGGTTCTACATTTCTGTCATTTAAATAACACCTCCCAGTCAATATTAAGTGTTTATACATATTGTTAAAAATGTACTTTCTGTCTACCTCCCTATGTTAACTTCTTTTTATCTGAAGGAGAAAATCCCATTAATTTGTATTATGTTGTGCAAAGAGTTGTTCGATATCCCCTCATTCAAAGGAAATATTAATTATGCATTTAATTCAGATAGAAAATCATTATTTTTGAATAAATATTTTATAACACTTTTAGATTTTAAAAAATTTGCAAAGACTGTACAGAGTTCCCATATACACCACCTCCAGTTTATCCTACTGTTAAAGCCTGATAGTAGCAGCATGGTACATTTGTTATAGTTAATGAACCAATATTGATAAATTTTAATTAACACAAGTCCATACTGGATAAATATTTCCTTAATTTTTAATGTGATAAATTTTATCTTGTCCTTGAACTGATCCAGGTTATTACATGATATTTCATAAGCACTTGTTGGCTGAGATAGCTTCTTAACCTTCTCTTGTTTTTGATGATCTGGACAGTTTGTGAAATATTGGTCAGATATTTGGTAGAATGTCCCTATACTGGAATTTGTCTCATGGCCTTTTCTCAGGATTAAACTGAGTTTATGGATTTCTGGGACGAAGAGCACAGAGGTAACATGATGTTTTCATAATAGCATATTAACATAATGTTACTGTTAATACTGATCCTGGTCACCTGACTGAGGTAGTTTTGTCAAGTTTCTCCATTAAAAGTTACCCTTTTCCCCTTCCTTCTCATATTAAAACTTTTGGAAGAAAAAGGAAGAAAAAGGAAGAGGGAAAGGAAGAAAAAGGAAGAAAAGTCAAGAGGGAAAGCAAAAACAAATAAATCCAACCCCCTCCCCCAAATAAAACAAAAAATCAAGGACTAGAGCAATTTTAAGCCTCTGACACAACAACCACAAACATTAAACATAGCCCAATTCCTGCCCAGATTGGTATAGACCTACAAAATCATTTACCTCAGTTACTGTTACATGATTAAGCATATCTTCCTTTAAAGAAAAAACTAAAAGACCTGTCAAAAGGCAAACACAAATAACAAAATAAAACAAAAGAACAACAAAGAAACAGTCTGAAGAGACAAAGAACCACACTCTGATATGACAAAGATATTAAACTTATAAGAAAGAGAATTTAAAATAATATGATTAATAAAATTAAGAGCCCTAATAGGAAAAGTAGGCAATATAAAAGAACAGGTGGAAAATATGTTCACACAAAAACCTGCATGTGAATGTTTTTTAACAGCTTTATTCATAATCACCAAAAACTGGAAGCAAACAAAATATCACTTAATAAGTGAATAGGTTCAATTCTGGGTTCTCTATTTGATTCCATTGGTCTATGTGTCTGTTTTTGTGCCAATACCATACTTTCTTGATGATTACAGCTTCGTAGTAGAGGCTAAAGTCTGGGATTGTGATGCCTTCCGATTTGGTTCTCCTTTTCAACATTACTTTGGCTATTCAGGGTCTTCTGTGGTTCCATACAAACTTTCGGTTTCTTTGTTCTAGCTTTGAGAAGAATGCTGGTGCTATTTTGATTGGGATTGCATTGAATGTGTAGATTGCTTTGGGCAGTATTGACATTTTAACAGTATTTATTCTTGCAATCCATGAGCAAGGAATGTTGTTCCATTTCTTTGTGAATGCATAAAGCTGTGGTTTATATATATAATGGAATACTACTTGCCAATGAGAAAAAATGAAATCCTGCCATTTGCAGCCACAAGGATGGAACTGGAGGGTATTATGTTAAGTGAAATAAGTCAGTCAGAGAAAGACACATATATGTTTTCACTCCTATGTGGAACTTCAGAAATGTAAAAGAAGACCATGGGGGAAGGGAAGGGGAAAAAATAGTTACAGAGAGGGAGGGAGGCAAACCATAAGAGACTCTTAAATACAGAAAACAAACTGAGGGTTGATTTGGGGGGGGGAGGTGAGGAGAGGGGAAAATAGGTGATGGGTATCAAGGAGAGCACTTACTGGGATGAGCACTGGGTGTTGTATGTAAGTGGTAAATCATAGGAATCTACCTCCAAAACCAACAGCACACTGTATATGCTGTATGTTAGCCAACTTGACAATAAATTATTTAAAATATAAAATAAATAGTGCTGCCATAAATATTTAAAAAACTAAGTGGACAGATAAGCAAACAGTGGTTCATTCATGCAATGGAATATTATACATCAATAAGAAAAAGTGCTCTCAAGCCACAACAAGGCATAGATAAACCTTAGTTACATAATGCTAAGTGAAAGAAGTCAGTCTGGAAAGGCTGCATACTATATGATTCCAATTATATGACATTGGAAAAGGCATTCCTCTTAGGTGAGACAAGAGTGGGCTAGACTATGAGGAATGACCTTTCTCCCTGTGGCATAAGCTCCAGTAAAGTGTCTTTCATGGAAATTAAGCCTTTGTTATGGAGAAGTATTGGTTTATTTCCCAATGATTAGTCTTCACCTTTCCCTGTCACAGCTACTATATGATCTTTCTCAGATCTCCCCAGGAGAACCTTGTGGGGTTCCTGGAGATAAAGCTCAGGAAAGTGTGGTGGCCTTTCTACATTGTGCCCCCCCCCAAAAAAAAAAGTGCCCCTTTGAGATGCCTGGATGGCTTAGTTGGTTGAGTGTCCAACTCTTGATTTCGGTTTGGGTCATGGTCCTAAGGTCATGGGATCAAGCCCTGCATGGGGCTTGGAGCCTGCTTAAGATTCTCTCTCTCTTCCTCTCTAAAATTAAATTAAATTAAAAAAATGTAAAGTGCTCCTTTCACAAGTCTACACGCACCTCCAGAAATTCAAGATGATTAATTATGTGTTCTCACCTGTGGCTCCATTCTGCATTTCCAGATCTTGCTGTGACTCCTCTGGATGTGTCTGTCTCTTTGGACTTAGGGATTGCAATTGGCTTCACAATCTGAGTGCCACAGTAGCTTCAAGGAAATTGTTGATTTTCAGTTCAGGTTTTTGGGGTTGTAAGAAAAGCTATCACAACTTCCAAACTCTTTTCATGTCAGAGCTGAAGCTAATCATTATGATTTTTTAAAGTACATAATGCCAAATTCAAGAGGAAACAAGATGCCATTTTAATTTTTATTTTTATTTTATTATGTTTTGAAAAATTTTTAATTTTTATTTATTTTGAGAGAGAGAGAGAGAGAGAGAGACAGAGCGCATAAGCAGGGGAGGGACAAAGAGAGAAGGAGACACAGAATTGGAAGCAGACTCCAGGCTCTGAGCTGTCAGCCCAGAGCCTGTCGTAGGGCTTAAACCCATGAGCGAGATCATGACCTGAGCCAAAGTCAGATACTCAACCAATGAGCCACACAGGCAACCCGAAGATGCCATTTTTAGGGAAGCTATTTCACACATTAGTTTTATCTTTTTTAATTTTTTGTTCATATGATACAATGCAGGTTCCATAAATTCCAATAGGTAATGAATAAGTAAGTTAGTATGAGAACTTCATACTAAAATTTCAGTTAAGTTAGGGGAGATTTGGGTTATTGGAAGCTTTATGAATAATTATGAAAGCAGTGCCCATCTGAATATTTTTATTCATGGAAAAAATACTGTTTGACAACTATTTATTGTTCTAATTCAGATGATTGTGAATAGACAGGTAATAATCCTACTCACAGGTAATGATCATGTCACTATGACAGCGAGAAAAGCAAGACCAACCCCGCATCCTGACATTGCTGTGAGGCATAGTTAAAACTGTTATATTGCCAGATAGAAATGCTTTTTATTTCATCATTTTTTTTCTTTTCTAAGCACAGAGCTTCACAACATTGCTTAAGAAAATACAGAATGTGGGGCACCTGGGTGGCTCAGTCAGTTAAATGACTGACTTAGGCTCAGGTCATGATCTCAGAGTTCGTGGGTTCGAGCCCCGTGTTGGACTCTGTGCTGACAGCTTAGAGCCTGGAGCCTGCTGCAGATTCTGTATTTTCCTCTCTCTTTGCCACTCCCATGCTCATGCTCTGTCTTGCTCTGTCTCTCAGTAATAAATAAACGTTAAAAAATATTATTTAAAAAAGATAATATGGAATGCTTCATGAATTTGTGCACCATCTTTGTTCAGGGGCCAAGCTCATCTTCTCTGTATCAGTCTAGTATTACTATACGAGCTACCGAAGTGAGCGCAGGTGGACATGCTTTTTAAAAAATGCTTTTTGTTTTGCTTTTTTGAATAAAGAAGAGGAGATACTTGTGTAAATTATGTATTAACCTCCCGGTGGCCTTGGAAAGTGAGGATATTTCCTTAATATTTCAAAAAGCCTGCCAAATAAAAATTTCAAAAGCAATGGCTAAAATCATAGTTCCTGAACTGTGTAAGGTGCCCCTCTTGGGGCACCTGGGTGGTAGAGCTGGTTAGGCATCAGACTTCAGCTTAGGTCATTCTCTCACTGTTTGTGAGTTCAAGCCTGATATCGGGCTCTGTGCTGCCAGCTTGGAGCCTGGACCCTGCTTCAGATTCTGTGTCTCCCTCTCTCCTTCTGCCCCTCCCTCTTAGCACTCTTTCTGTCTCTCTCTCTCTCTCAAAAATAAATATTAATTTTTTAAAAAAAAGAATCCCCAAGATACTACAATGAACTCTCAGAAATGCTTTGAGTATTTTGTTTTTGAGAAAAATCACTGATTCTTGACAACTATCATGTATCAACTACTACCTAAAGTTAATTTTATCATAAGATCATGCTACATAAGTTTTGATTAAGTCATATCTTTGCAGTTTCTTGCAGTTGCATATGTAAAGCAAGTACAACTAGCAGCATAAAATAGGATATTAGTAGTCTTTTCTAATCTGCTTCCAAGTTTTAAGAATATGTGCATTGCCCAACATGCACACATATTCCACAAGCATGAAATTGTGGTTATTCTGGAATAAAATAAATGTTTTCCTTTAATTAATGTGTGGTTCTTGTTTTATACAGCTACTAAGTTTTTGGACATATGTACTCAGTTTGGATGTAACTAGTTTAACGTATGAAATTCTTAGGGATTTCTTTAGGTCTTCGGATAATGTGTAATATTTACTGAAACTCTAAGAATACCAGAAACCAAAAAAAGTTTGAGACCTCTTAGCTAAAACAAAGTGATGTGGATTTAAAGACAAAATATCAAACAGTGGAGTCAAACACACACACAAAAAAAATAAAAATGGAGATTTTAAAATATAATGTGTTATCTATAATTTTTAACAATGAAAAATAGAATGAGGACAATGCTTTGCAAAAGTGATTATCTTCAGTACCTAGGAAAATAACAGGGAATGGAAAGATAATTAAAGAAGATTGTTAATGTTCCTTAACTCTATGTTTCTTTGATATTAAAGCTGTAAATTAATTTATAGTGACATACTATAGTTTAAATTTTTGTTCCATTTGATGACTGGGCTAGAGAATCTCTTTACTTTAAAATATAATGTTATATAGATCAAATCTAGGCCCATAATACCAGTGGACTGGGGTCCATATAGTTTCTGCATCTATTTGCACTCTCCTTACAGGCTGATCTTTTATTTTAGAACCAGTCAGAAGTGTTCACGTTACTTAGAAATAGGTTTAGTGGTTATTGTCTTTTATTTGAAGCATTATTTTTATAATTGCAAACATTAGTAAACTGACAGGTCTAATTACATCTCCAATTATGTGTCTAAGATGTTATTTACGTTGTGAATGTTTATCATCGTGATTAATTTTAAATGAATACCCCTTAGATTGCTTCTAAAGAAATCACCATGGAAAAATTCGAATATGATTTGTAAATACACAGTGTAGTTTCAGTTCTGCCTCAATATACGTGATTCATACTATTTTCTTTACTGTGGTAAAATATACATGAGAAAATTTAAGATTTTAACCACATTTGTATATAATTCCATGGCATTAAGTGCATTATTTTTGTTGTGCAGCAATCTTTACCATCTATGTTCAGAGCTTTATCATTCTCCCAAACTGAAACTCTATATCCATTAAAAATACTTCCCCATTCAGGGTACCTGGGTGACTCAGTCAGCTCAGGTCATGGTCTCACAGTTTGTGGGTTCAAGCCCCGTGTTGGGCTCTATGCTGACAGCTTAGAGCCTGGACCCTGCTTTAGATTCTGTGTCTCCCTCTCTCTCTGAACTTCCCCTGCTCATGTTCTGTGTCTTTCTCAAAAAAGGAATAAACAGTACAAAAAATTTTCTTAAAAATTCCCCATTCCCCTTTTCTGTAAGTCCCTGGCAACCACCATTTTGCTTCCTGTCACTATGAATGTGATTACTATAGGTACCCCACATAGGGAAAATCATGTAACATTTGTTGTTTTCTATGCCTGACTTACTCTCACTTAGCATGTTTTCCAGCAGTAGCATGTATCAGGATTTCACTCCTTTTTAGGACTCAGTGATATCTCAATTTATGTATATATCACATTTTGTTTCTCCATTCATTTGTCAATAGATACTTAGGTGGTTTACACCTTTGGCCCTTGTGAATAATGCTGCTAAGAATATTGAGGTACAAATACATTCATATTGTCTTATTGTCTTATACTGCTTTTTAGAATGTAAAGGAGAATAAAATTCATAGAAATGCTTACTAAATGTGACATTTTGGTTATTGGTTTGAAAATTGCTAGTTAAAAAACAGGGCATTGGCAAAGCAGTCCTTTCTGGGAATGCTTGTGATTAGAATGATTCCCATAATTACAGGTTGTTGATACTATTATGTACTTGTACCTGATCACATGTATTCTTGTTGTTCTCGAATATTTATTTGTGTGATTATTTGACTAGTAGTTTTCTCATTTCCTCACTTACTGTAATCTCTGTGAAGAAAGAAGCTGACTTTGCTCATTGTATTTTTACTTGTCAAATATAGTTCCTGACATATGGATTACAAAACTAGATACCAATCTTTACATAATCTCTAAAATGTACATATACCAGCAGCAGTATAGATGATAAGGAAGACATTCCTTCAGGGTAGCCTTACATAGTCTTTTTCCAGTTTCAACTTGCACTTGAGTCAAAATTACAGCTATTATCATCATTTTAACTCAAAGAGTAATGCAAAACCTATTAGCACAGAGGGTCAAACTTGCTAATTTTAGCAACCTTCACTCTTTGTCCTTTGATGCTGACCCCCAACTTTTCTTTATAATATCTGGGACTTAACCATCTCAGTGAGTGACATCAATAAGAAAGGATAGTTGTTGGATTACCAACTAATTCTGCATCATACGTTATTCTTTTAAAGAAAGGAACATAGGGGCGCCTGGGTGGCTTAGTCAGTTAAGCGTCCGACTTTCACTTAGGTCATGATCTCACGGTTCGTGGGTTCGAGCCCCGCGTCAGGCTCTGTGCTGACTGCCAGCTCAGAGCCTGGAGCCTGTTTCAGTGTGTGACTCCCTCTCTCTCTGACCCTCCCCTGCTCACGCTGTCTCTCTCTATCTCTCCTAGAAATAAATAAAACATTTAAAAAAAAAGGAACATAAATTACTTATACAATAAAAATATATAAACACTCTAAAGATATAGAATAAAGTATATAAACTTTCATTTGTAGAAGTATAATACTATTTTTAACTTATTTCCTCTTTTGCTGGCTTTCAATTATTATAAGAAATATCAATTATCGTGCCATCTTGTGCAAGTGTAGAAAGGATTGTAGCTGACAATAGATATGGTGACATGATCTCAACATTTCCCCTAAATGTGTGTTCTTTGAAGGGATTAAGAGTAATAGTATTTTTGCAGTCTTCATCTGTGTTGAAAACTGCATGCTGTGGAAAGTTATAGAATAGAATTTGAGAGGAAATCTTATTTAGACTATAATTAAATAAAGTTTTACTTAACATGGAAGCCAAAATAAAGTCATATTCAGGCATATCATTTTAAAAAGTTACATTCATTTCTAGGTTAAGGAAATAAATGAGTCTTAGAATTGATTTTCAATTTAATTGAGGATATTATGTGTTTTGTTCATATGTTAATTACTCATTTCTCTATGTGCATATTATATAGAGAGATACACACATAAATATACATACACACACATATATACACATATACATATACATACATATGCACACACACACAACTTTTTTGCCACTCTCATTCCTTTACCCACCAATGTAAATTATTTTAAGCAGCACGCCCCACTGGAGCAAGTGAGACCATTCTTGTTCCCCTCAACATGACATAAGCATATACACATCAATTTTCTATAACCTAGAATAGCAGCCATTCCTATGGCTGAATATTATACATTAGTGACAGCTTTAATGAGTCCAAACTTCTTAAGTTCCTGAGCCTTCCAAGTTTCCTAATCCAAATTAAGTGAAGGACTTTAAAAGTCAACTCTTCAGTTAAAATACCCCAAGGGAGATACTAAAGCCAATGTTTTAAGGCTTATTAGTATTAAATCAATATTTGTCAAACACCTAATTAGTCAAAAAGGGGCCAAGTGTCTTAGTTGCCAGGGTAGCTGACATTCTTTGACTTCCTAGTCTCTTGAGTACCTGAGAAGCCACTCAAAAGGACAGGAAGGATCATGTTGTAGCATTAACAATTCCTCTTCACAATAAATTTATAAAGGTCATAGAACTTTGTGAACAAATTGTATGATCATGGCATTCAAAGCAAAGCCACTTTAAATTCAAGTAGAAGACTTCAATATGTTTATCCAACATACAGATGATTATCAAGTATATGACATACAGATGAAAAAATGACTAGATACATGTATACATTTCTTTTCCTTCATACTTATAATTTGGCTAAAATTCTGCTTTTCTTTTTGTTATGATATAGTTTTATTCCCATATTTCATTTTCATTATGATGCATGACTACTATGACAAACATATGTGTTATACAATTAGTTGATTTTTTGTTGTTGTTGGTCATGGTGGTATTTTTTTGTTTTTTATTCTCTGTGAGATCACCTTGAAGCAAGATGGTTTGGGTACCTGAAAGCAGAATGTCCACAATGGAATTTAGAAGGAAAGTGTCAATGATCAGATTTTTGTTTCAAAACAGACTAATTATTTTTAACTAAGGTATATATAATAAAATGAACCAAATGCACAGTTCCATACAGTTTGACAATTGTATATATCAGTGTATTTACCACCTCAATATATATGTTTTTTCTCATCCAAAAAATCTCCTTTCAAGCTTTTGTACTCAATCTGCTCCCCTCCCTGCTTGCAGAGGCAACTAATTTATGAATTCTATAAATAAAAATTAGTTTGTCTGTTCTTTACTTTATACAAATTTAATCACACAACATGTACTTATTGTGTCCACATTCTTTCACTGAGATTAGTTTCTATGGAGTTCATTGTATTATCACATGCTTCATAGTTGACTCTTTTTTATTAATGGATAGTATTCCATGATTTGAATATATCACAATGTGTTGATGAGATCCCCTGTTGATCACTAATTTAATGGTTTGTGCTTTGAGTGTCTTGTGCAATAAACTGTGTGCACTATAGGATCATGATATTCTCTTAATTTTGCTTTGAGACATGTAATAAAGCTAATATTTAGGTTTATAATTAATGTCAGATTAATTTTTGTGTATGGAGTTAAATGTTGGAATTCATTTTATCTAAAAATTGTGATATACAATTTTTCCAACACGATTTATTGAAAAAGAGATACCTTTTCCCACATTGCAAAAATAATTGACCTGTAATAAAATTAAATATCCTAGTGCCTTGATTACTGTAGCCCTAGTGTAATTCTGGTAGACCGGTATTTTAAGCATTCCAATTTTGTACATTGCTAGGCTTATTTCTGTGACCGATTCTATCATCCTATGAAATAACTGAAAATATAAATACTTTATGAAAATAAATTTTTCCAATGAGTTTTATGAAGCCAGCATTACCCTGGTATCAAATATGACCATGATATTAAAAAACAGAGAGAGACCAATAATCCTCAACCATACAAAAATGCAAATGTTCATAGATTTAAAAATTTTAAGCAAAACTTTGGGGAAATGAATCAAGCATTATATAAAACAGATAATTTGTCATGGCACATGTTATTTTAGAAATTTTAAGTTATTTTAACATTATAAAAATCAATCAATGCAAATTACCACATTAGCAGGAAAAAAGAATAAAAGCATTTGGCATTCTCAGTACTGGGAAAAGCATTAAAATATTTGGCATTCTCAATATTAGGAAGAGTATTAAGTAAAACTCAATACCCTCTCAAATAAAATCTATCAGCACACTAGAAAGAAAATAGAAAGAAANAGTGCTCATCCCCAGAAGAGGAGGGTACAAAAATATTTTTAATGTAAGCTCATGAATTTATTCAGCAAGAATAGACCTTAATGTTCTGTGTGAAGGCTATCCATGTTTCATCATCTATTTATTTATTTACTTTTATTTTATTTACTTCCTTACAGTTTATTGTCAAGTTGGTTTCCATATAATACCCAGTGCTCATCCCAACAAGTGCCCTCCTCTATGCCCATCACCTTCCCCCCCACACACACACCCATGAGTCCTCAGTTTGTTCTCAGCATTCAAGAGTCTCTCATGGTTTGCCTCCCTCCCTCATCTTTTTTCTTTAAACAGGTATTTATTGAGCACCTTATGTGAAGTGCTGGTACATACTAAAGTAGAACTGGTATGATTGAGCACTAGGGACTGACATATGATTTAGAGACTTTTGAAATCATTATTATTCTGAAACATTTTTGTGGCCTTGTCTAAACAATCATGTTTGTCAACCAGGTAATCATTATTCATTCTCAGTTCCCACTGTCTTTTTCTGAATCTTCATTAAAGTGGGAATTAGATGTATAACTAGATCTTCAAGCCTTTAATATTGATCTTTCTCATTTTCAAAGATTATTGCAGGGCTTAAGCAATAAGAAGCAGTGAGGACTGTTTGTTAAATAAGAATCAAGTTTCTTATTCTTTCTGAATAGAATTTAAGGTACAAAGTTTAAAAAGGTAAAAATTCCATTCCCCAAGCTAAGAACATGAAAAATGTGCAGTATCTTGTTTTAGAACTCCATTGCTAACACGATATGAAAGAAAGTAGGAAGAAATTTATGAACTAAAATATATAATCTTGGTAAAATATTACTCTAAAATACTAAAGGATGTCAACACCCCACAGAATAGGAAGAATTGGGCTAGTAAATCTCAAATACTAGTTAAAATGTAAAACTTTGTTCTCAAAATTATGTTGCTGAGTTATTTTGGAAAAGAAAACAAGGAGAATTATTTAGCTGACATTTATATGAATTAATGTAGGCTCACCATGCATACTACTTTCGATTTTTTACCAATAAAAGATGGGGTTAGCTGATATATATTACTATAGTAAAATGCATCACTGAGATACTGAGTTGTCTTTCTTTCTACTGAATGGCCTACAATTGTTATTATGATCATATATTTTACATTTATACCACTCACATTTTCTCTCATTAGTTTTGATTCAATATTCATTGTCTGTTTATTGCAGTCAACCTTGTCTACTTTTTCAAATCAAGGTGAAAGCTAACTGGGAGATAGGAATCTTACATGGAGGATGAGGGAGAAAAAAAAAAAACATTTCTTTATCCCATGCTTAGAACATTTCCAATATCCTTATTTGAATTATATTAGGAATATGTGAGTGTGTTTGGTGTGTGTGTGTGTGTGTGTGTGAGAGAGAGAGAGAGAGAGAGAGAGAGAGAAAGAGAGACCAAAACATATGGAGTAATAAAAATCCTTAAATGCTAGTTTTAAATATTTATTTAAATGATTGTTACAATTAATCTAGCATGGGTTACATTATTAAAGCTATCTCAATATTTTAAGACTTTATTTTTTAGAGGAGTTTTATTTTACACTAAAATTGAGAGGAAGAAAGGTAGAGAGATTTGCCGTGCTGCACCTGTGCATAGGCTCCTCCACTATCGACCTCATTCACGAGAATGGTACATTTTGTACCATGAATGAACCTACCTTGACACATCCCAATTACCAGAGTCCATACTTTACATTACAGCTCACTCTTGGCATTGTGCATTCTATAGGTTTGGAAACGTGTAATAACCTGTATCCATCATAATATCATACGGAGTATTTTCACTGCCCCAAAAATTATCTGGGCTCTGCCTATTCATCTCTCTCCTTTTCTACCCATTATAACCATTGATTGATCTAATTCTCGAGTTTTACCTTTTCTAGCATATCAATTAGTTGGAATTATACAGTATATCACCTTTTCAGATTCCATTCTTACACTTAGTAATGTGCATTTCAAGTTCCTCCATGTCTTTTCATGACTTCGTAGGTCATTTAATTTTAGTCTTGAATAATCTTTCATTGTCTGGATGTACACATTGTATTTATCCATTCACCTACTAAAGGACATCTTTGTTGCTTCCAGGTTTGGGAAATTATGAAAAAAAAAAAACTGCTACAGACATCCACGTGCAGATTTTTGTGTAGACATAATTGTTCATCTCGTTTGGGTAAATACTAAGGAGTATGATTGTTGGGTTATATGATATGAGTATGTTTAGATTGTAAGAAACTACCAAACTCTCTTCCAAAATGGCTGTACCATTTTTCATTCCAATCAGCAATGTATGAGAGTTCCTTTTGCTTCACAGCCTCTCCAACATTTGATGTTGTCCATGTTCTACATTTTGGCCATTCTATTGTGCAATGGTATATTTCACCATTTTTAAAGGTCATTTCTATTGACAATTTTCCTCATTTTTTCCTATCTTGTTTTTGTAATAAATTCAAAATCCATATACATATTCCCAAAGATTAATATGGTAGGAGTGAGTAGTCTGAACTATGGAATAACTTTTTGAATATACAGAATTAGTTTCTTGGCAGATCTCCTGCTTAGTTATCTTACCTTGCTAATGCTTATATCTTGATCTTTAAAATGGGAATAATAATAGAATCTATCTCATAAAACTATTCTAATCTGAATAAGGTACTTAATACAATGAGAAGAAAAATCAGAGCTCATTAGCTATTATTTGTATTACTACTACTATTTAAAAGCTATGTAATAATTCTGTCACATAACAAAAATGATGTATTTTATGTAGTAGGCATATTGGTTAGTGGATTTGTTGACAATAATTCTTTGATATAAATAACCATGCTTTATTTCTCTTCTTAGATCTAATGTCTAACAGGGTTTGGGGAGAATACTGAGTAAGTGAACAGTTGAATAAATAAATACATACAAATAGAACTAAAATAGTTACCAGATTTTCAAAGCTGATGTCAAACATAATTAGTAAATTTAATTTAGTTCATATGAACTGCAAACAGTAGTTTTGTCTTTTTAGTTTTTAACATTCTGAACATGTTCTGTAGGGAAATACTTATATTGAGTTAAACATAGTTTCTGCTAACATAGAGCTGACACTATCATAAAATTCATTACTAAAATTAGATATGCCAAGCAGTAGAATTTTCCTTTCTGTGACTGTTTATTCTGTTACCATATAATAACTATAAAATATAGTCTGAAAAGGCCAATATTTATTCCAAATAAGATAAATAAACTCAGAGATAGAAAAGAATTTAAGGCCTTTTGCTTAATGCTTAGACCTGTTCATTCACCTTTCAGCAAACCCTAGAGCAAGGATTTTTCTATTCCTCAGGTTCATTTCACAGAATAATGAAAACTCACAGTCAAGGAAGAGAGACATAAGAATATAAGAAATAAGTTAAATACAACATGATGAAATCCATTGTAAATTATATACAAAGGGATCTCTAATGTTGTGCTGAAAGTTCTGGAAGAAATTTGAAATCATATGTTCATTTGAGGAAAAGAATAGATAATCTTTGCACTTAATCAGATAAATACGGGGCCTGTTCAGCCATGGCTAGATATATCTTTCAGAATCTGAAAAGAAAAACTTTGATCTGTAAAGCATTCTGTGTGTGTGTGTGTGTGTGTGTGTGTGTGTTTACCATGTTAGTTTCCTATAAGTTTGAAATTAAATGAAGTCATGTACAGTACTTAAATTTTGCTTCCATCATCGATTGAGCTTCATTGACCTTACAGTCAGTACAACACAGAACCATACCTAAGAAGTTGTATGAAAACAAAACCAAACCCACAGGTAAATCAAGCAATCCAGGAAAATAATTATTTTAGATTTCATTAATATCTAAAAACATGTAAGAATCTAAAAAAGATACTATACACAGGTAATTTTGAAATATGAAATGGACAGAAACTTATAACATTTTAAAAAATGCATTCTTTTGTTGCCATTTGTTAAGTATAATTGACATACAGTGTTACATTAGTTTCAGATGTACAACTTAGTGATTTGACAAATTTACCCATTATGCTATATTCACCACAAGTATAGCTACCATCTGCCCTGTGACATTACTATGACAATTTCATTGACTGTATTTCTTATACTATGTTTCTTATTCCCATGACATATTCATTCCATAACTGGAAGCCTATATGCCCACTGCTCTTATCTCATTTTGCCCAATTCTCTATCCCTTTCCACTCTGACAGCCACTAGTTTATTCTGTTTGATAGCTCTGATTGTTTTTGTTATTCATTTTTTTATAGTTCCACTTATGACTTATATCACTTAGCATAATACCCTCTAGCTCTATACATGTTGTCTCACATGGCAGAATCTCATCCTTTTGTATGGAGCTAAGACATATTCGATTGTGTGTGTGTGTGTGTGTGTACCACTTCTTATCCATTTGTATATCAATGGATATGCTTTCATATCTTTGCTATTGTAAGTAATGCTGGAATACACATAGGGATTATTTCTTGACATTTTTATTTCAGCCAGATGTCATTTTTATTTTAGTAAGGTGATATTTCATTGTGGTTTCAAATTGTGTTTACCTGATGATTAGTGATGTTGAGCTTCTTTTCATGTGTCTGTTGGCCATTTGTTATATCTTTAAAAAAAATGTCTATTCAGATCCACTGCCCATTTTTTAATCAGATTGTTTGTTTTGTTGGTGCTGAGCTGTATAGTTTCCTTACATATTTTGGGTATTAACTCCTTGTTGGATATAGCATTTTCAGATATATTCTTCCATTCAGTAGGTTGTCTTCTTGTTTTGTTGATTATTTCCTTTGCTGCGCAGAAGTTTGTTTGTTTGTTTTTCATATAGTCCCAGTGGTTTATGTTTGCTTTGCTTTCCCTTGACAGAGGAGATGTGTCTATGAAAGTGTTACTAGAGATAGTGTCAGAGAATTACTGCCTGTTAGAGAAATTACTACCCTAAAACAGTCTTTCTAGGACTTTTATGGTTTAAGGTCTCACATTTAGGTCTTAATCCATTTTGAGTTTATTTTTGTGTATGGTGTAAGAAACTGGCCTAGTTTCATGTAGCTGTCTGGTTTTCCCAACATTATTTGTTGAAGAGACTGTCTTTTCCTCATTGTATATTCTTACCTCCTTTGTCATAGATTAATTGACCATAAAAATGTGAGTTTACTTCTGGAGTCTCTATTCACTTGATCTAGGTGTCTATTTTTGTGTTAGTACCACACTGTTTTGATTTCTACTGCTTTGTAGTATATCTTGAAGTCTGGTATTGTGTTATCTCCAGCTTTGCTCTTCTTTCTCAAGATAGTTTTGGCTATTCAGTCTTGTGTGGCTCCATACAAAATTTAGTATTGTTTGTTTTAGTTTTGTGAAAAGTGTTGTTGCTATGTTAGTATGAAACGGATTGAACCTAGATTGCTTTGGATCATATGGATATTTAAGTAGTATTTGTTTCCCAGTCCATGAGCATGGAATGATTTTCCATTTGTTTGTGTTATCTTTAATTTTTTTTTCATCAGCGTTTTATACTTTTTGAGTACATGTCTTACTCCTCTCTGGTTGTTTATTCCTAGGTATTTTATTCTTTTTAGGGCAATCATAAATAGCATTGTTTTTAAAATTTCTCTTTCTGCTACTTCAATATTAGCGTATAGAAACACTACCAATTTCTGGTATTAATTTTGTATCCTGCCACGTAACTGAATTTGTTTATTATTTTTAGTAGCTTTTTTGGTGAAGTCTTTAGGATTTTCTATGTATAGTATCATGTCATCTGCAAAGAGTGACTGTTTAAATTCTTCTTTACCAATATTGATACCTCTTATTTCTTTCTCTTGTCTGATTAATGTTGCTAGGACTTACAGTACTATATTGAATAAAATTGGCAAGAGGGGATATCTTTGTCTTATTCCTGACCTTAGAGGGAAAGCTCTCAGTTTTCCACATTTAAGTATAATATTAGGTATGGGTTTTTCATATATGGCCTTTATTATGTTAAGGTATGTTCCCTCTAAACCTACATTGTTGATGGTTTTTATCATGAATGGATGTTGTATTTTGTTAAATGCTTTTCCTGTTCTGCATCTATTAAGATGATTGTATGATTTTTCTTCATTTTCTTGATGTGGCATATGATGTTGATTGATTTGTGAATACTGACCCATTCCGGAATAAACCTCACCTATTGGTGCTGAATAATGCTTTTAATGTATTATTGTGTACAGTTTGCTAATATTTTGTTGAGAATTTTTGCATCGATGTTCCTCATAGATATTGGCATGTAGCTTTCTTTCTTTCAGCTGTTGTTGTTTGATGTCTTTCTCTGGTTTTAATATTAGGATGAGATAATGATGGCTGCACTCTCCACAATAGCTAAAACATGGAAAGAGCCTAAGTGTCCATCAACAGATGAATGGATCAAGAAGATGTGGTTTATCTATACCATGGAATACAACATGGCAATGAGAAAGAATGAAATCTGGCCATGTGTAGCAACATGGATGGACCTTGAGGGTGTTATGCTGAGCGAAATAAGTCAGGCAGAGAAGGACAAATATCATATGTTTGCACGTATAGAAGGATTAGGAGGACCATGATGGAGGAACAAGGGGGAGAAGAAGAGCGGAAATGGTGGGGGANAGAGAGATAATGATGGCTGCATAGAATGTATTTAGAAGCTTTCCATCCTCTTGTACTTTTTGCAATCGTTTGAGTAGGGTAGGTATTAACTATTCTTTAAATGACTGAAAGTATTCACTTTTGAATCCATCTGATCCTACACTTTTATTTTTTAGATAGTTTTTTTGTTTTTGTTTCGTTTTGTTTTTATTTGTTTATTTTTTATTTTTTTTTACAAATAGTTTATTGTCAAGTTGATTTCCATAAAACACCCAGTGCTCATCCNGGTGTGGAGTTTGGTGAGTTCCTTATAGATTTTGGATACTAACCCTTTATCTGATATGTCATTTGCAACTATCTTTTCCCATTCTGTTGGTTGCCTATTAGTTTTATGGATTGTGTCCTTTGCGTGCAGAAGCTTTTAATCTTGATGAGGTCCCAATAGTTCATTTTTGCTCTTGATTCTCTTGCCTTTGGGGATGTGTCAAGTTAGAAATTACTGCGGTAGAGGTCAAGGAGGTTGTTTCCTGCTTTCTTCTCTAGAGTTTTGTTGGTTTCCTGTCTCACATTCAGGTCCTTTATCCATATTGAGTTTATTTTTGTGTATGGTGTGAGAAAATGATGTAATTTCATTCTTCTGCATATCTCTGTCCAGTTCTCCCAGCACCATCTGTTAAAAAGGCTGTCTTTTTTCCATTGGATACTCTTTCCTGCTTTGTCAAAGATTAGTTCGCTGTATTCTTTTGGGTCCAGTTCTGAGTTCTCAATTCTCTTCCATTAGTCTATGTGTCAGTGTTTGTGCCAATACCATACTGTCTTGATGATGACAGCTTTGTAGTAGAGNAATATAGGCTTGGAGTGCAATGTACTTTCCTCTTAGGATTGCTTTTGCAGCATCCCATAGGGTTTGGATTGTTGTATTCTCATTTCCATTTGTTTCCATATATTTTTTAATTAATTCTCTAATTGCCTGATTGGCCCATTTGTTTTTTAGTAGGGTGTTCTTTAACCTCTATGTTTTGAGGTTTTCCAGACTTCTTCCTGTGATTGATTTTGAGTTTCATAGCATTGTGATCTGAAAGTGTGCATGGTATGATTTCAATTCTTTTATATTTATTGAGGACTGCTCTATGTCCCAGTATGTGATCTATCTTGGAGAATGTGCCATGTGCACTTGAGAAGAAAGTGAATTCCATAGCCTCAGGATGCAGAGTTCTAAATATATCTGTCAGATCCATCTGGTCCAATGTGTCATTTAAGTCCATTGTGTCTTTATTGATTTTCTGTCTAGTTGATCTGTCCATTGCTGTAAGTGGAGTATTAAAGTCCCCTGCCATTAGCATGTTCTTACTGATAAGAGTGTTTCTGTTTGTGATTGTTTTATGTATTTTGGTGCTTCCATATTTGGTGCATAGACCTTTATAATTGTCAGCTCTTCCTGATGGATAGACCCTTTAATCAGTATAGAATGCCCTTCTTCATCCCTTGTTACTGTCTTTATTTTAAAGTCCAGTTTGTCTGATATAAGTATAGCTACTCCTGATTTTTTTGACTTCCAATAGCATGATAGATATTTTTCCATCACCTTACTTTCTATCTGAAGGTGTCCTCCAGTCTAAAATGCATTTCTTGTAGACAACAAATAGATGGATTTCATTTTTTTATCCATTCTGCTAACCCATGTCTTTTGATTGGGGCATTTAGTCCATTTACTTTCAGTGTTATTNTGATTTTTTTGACTTCCAATAGCATGATAGATATTTTTCCATCACCTTACTTTCTATCTGAAGGTGTCCTCCAGTCTAAAATGCATTTCTTGTAGACAACAAATAGATGGATTTCATTTTTTTATCCATTCTGCTAACCCATGTCTTTTGATTGGGGCATTTAGTCCATTTACTTTCAGTGTTATTATTGAAAAATATGGGTTTAGAGTCATTGTGTCATTTGCGGGATTTATGCTTGTGGTGGTTTCTCTGGTATATTGTGTTCCTCAAACATTTCCCTCAGAGAGTCCCCCTCAGGATTTCTTGTAGGGCTGGTTTAGTGGTGACGAGTTCTTTTAATTTTTGTTTATTTGGAAAGACTTTTATCTGTCCTTCTATTCTGAATGACAGGCTTGCTGGATAGAGGATTCTTGTCTCCATATTTTTTCTGTTCATCGCATCGAAGATTTCCTGCCATTCCTTTCTGACCTGCCAAGTTTCAGTAGATAGGTCTGTCACCATCTGATAGGTTTCCCTTTGTAAATTAGGGCCCTTTTCTCCCTAGCTCCTTTCAAAATTCTTTCTTTATCCTTACATTTTGCCAGTTTCACTATGATATGTCATGCAGAAGATCGATTCAAGTTACATCTGAGGGGACTTCTCTGTGCCTCTTGGATTTCAATGTCTGTTTCCTTCCCAAGATTGGGGAAGTTCTCTACTATAATTTGTTTAAGGACTCCTTCAGCACCTTTCCCTCTCCCTTCCTCTTCTGGAATTCCTATGATAAGGATATTATTCCGTTTGATTGTATCACTGAGCTTTCAATCTCTCCTTCATGTTCCTGTGTCAGTTTATCTCTCTTTTCCTTTGCTTCTTCTTTTTCTATTATTGTGTCTTCTAAATCACTTACTCTCCTTTCTACCTCTTCAATCCATGCATTGGACACCTCCATTTTATTTTGCACCTCACTTATAGCATTATTAAATTCATCACAACTATTTTTAAGCGCCATAGTCTTTGTAGCAATAGTTTCTCTGATGTCTTCCATGGCTTTATGGAAGCGATTAATTTTATGACTATTGTCCTAAATTCTTGTTCTGTTATTTTGCTTATATCTGTTTTGAGCAGTTCTTTAGCTGTCAATTCTTCTTGGAATGTCTTTGGAGGAGAGCTCTTTTGTTCTGTCATTTTGGCTAGCTTTCTATCTCTTGTTAGTTTTAAGAGTTTGTTATGCACTCTGCACCTATGAGTGCTGCTGTACCAAAGAAGGCTCTTTGACTGTCCAGGGCCTGTCCATTCAGAAAGTGTTCTTTGAATGGTATCTCTTGGTCTCTTTTGTTGAGACCTTGGTTATTTTGTTTTCCTACTCATAGTGGTATTTGGGACTCTCCACCGTGTGTACTTTGGCTTGTTTCTTGAGGTAGCCCTAGAAAAGAAAACAGACAAACACACAGGGAACAAAGGCACACAAACGCACAGACAAATCCCACAAACATACAAACCAAAAGGAAAACGAAAAAGAAAAGAGAAAAGAGGAAGGAGCAAAGGCGAATACTAAGAAATAAAAGAATACATACAAAAGGAAAAAAAGAAAAGGAAAGGAAAAAAGAAGAAACCCAATAGACAAAGAACAGTCTAAAGCATGTGCCAGGAGCACAAAGATGCGGTCGCCGTGTCCCCTCTAGGTACAGCTGGAGAGCAGGAGCAGTTTCCCTTGGGGTCGCCTGGGACGAGTGCATCCCGCCTAGGGCTAGCTGGACAGCAGGAAACTGGATCCCTCTGTGTCCCGAGCGGAGGGTTTTTCTCTTCTCCAGCGACAGGGACAGTGTCTTGAGCAGGTTTGGCCACTCTTTTTTACCCCCTAGACTCACTGCCGCTCCCTGCAGAGGAAGATTCCCCCCTCCCTCTGTGTCTCCGGTCCTGGCTGGATTTTATCTTCCCCAGTTCACACTCACTCTATAAGGTTTCCTCAGCGGACTCTGCCTCCTTTTCCTCCCAAACTCCTGGATTCTGTAAGGGTTCCTATGGCTTCAGGCCTTCTCCGTGTGAGATATGGGAGCAAGTGAAATGTACGAAGCTCTCTACCTCTCTGCCATCTTGCTCTCTTCCTCTTAGGTAGTTTTTTTGATTACCAATTCAATTTCATTAATTGTAAATTGGTCTGTTCAGATTTTCTATTTCTTCTTAGTTCAGTGTTGGATGACTGTATGTTTCTAAAATTTTATCCATTTCTTCTAGGTTGTCCAGTTTGTTGGTATATAATTTTTCATAATAATATTCTCTTATAAACCTTTGTATTTCTGTGGTGTCATTTGTTTCCCCCCTCTCATTTCTGATTTATTTATCTGGATCCTTTTTCTTTTTTATTGATGAGTCTGGCTATGGGTTTGTCATCTTGGACCTGATCTTTTTCTAGTTCTTTTAGGTGTAAAGTTAGGTTGTTTATTTGAATTTTTCTTGTTTCTTGAGGTAGGTCTGTATCCCTACACACTTCCTTCTTAGAACGGCTTTTGCTGTGCTTTTGTTTTGTACAAAACAAAATGTTTTGGACCATTATATTTTCATTTGTCTTCATGTATTTTAAAATTTATTTCTGATTGCTTTGTTGGCCCATGGTTTGTTCAGTATCATGTTGTTTAATCTCCACATGTTGTGTTTCATCCTTTTTTTTAGTGACTTATTTCTAGTTTAATACTATTGTGATCAGAAAAATTAAGCGTGGTAAGATTTTAATCTTAAATTTGGTGAGTCTTGTTTTATGGCTTAATATGTGATCTATACTGGAAAATGTTCCATGTGTACTTGAACATGTATTCTGGTTTTATTTTTTGTTTGAAATGTTCTTTATATATTTTTTATGTCCATCAAATCTAATATACCATTCAAATACATTGCCTCCTGATTTTCTGTCTGGATAATCTATCCTTTGATGTAAGTCAGACATGAATGTCCTCTAGTATTATTTTATTGCCATTAATTTCTCTAATAATATTTGCTTTATGTACTTATGAGTTCAGATATAGGGTGCATAGATATTTACAATGGTTATATCTTCTGTTTGGATTGATCCCTTTATCATTTTGTGATGACTTTCTTTGGCTCTTGTTACAGGTGACAGTCTTAGTTTTAAAGTGTATTTTGTCTGAAATACGTATTGCTATCCCAGCTTTTTTTTTTTCCACCTCTATCAGCATGGAAATATTGATCCATCCTTTCCCTTTCAGTCTCTATATGTCTTTGGTATGAGTTGAGTCTCTTGTAGAAAGCATATAGATGGGTCTTATTTTATAATCCATTCCACCATACTGTGTCTTTTCATTGGAGGATTTTGTCTTTTTACATCCAAAGTAATTTTTGGTAGGCATGTACTTACTGCCATTTAAAATTTTGTTTTCTGGTTGTTTTTATAGTACTTCTTTGCTTCTTTCTTCTTCTCTTGCTCTCTTTATTTTCATTGATAAGTTTCTATAATGTTATGTTTAGTTTTCTTTCTCTTCACTGTTTGTGTATGTAACATGGCTTTTGGGTTTGTGGTTACCATGATGTTCATTTATAACAACATATGTAAACAGCAGACTATTGGATGGTCATTTCAGTTCAAACAGATTCTAAAAAAGAAATTTAAAAATAGCTTTTTTTTCTCACATTCTTTAAGCTTTTTACTTCTTTTTCCGCATTTTATGTACAGGTTGTCAAATTTTACAACTTCTTATTCATAATATGGACTATGTCTAATTATAGACATTTTTTCCACTTGAAGGTCCTTTAACATTTCTAATAAGGCTAGTTTAGTGGTAATAAACTGATTTACCTGGGAAAATTTTTATGTCATCTTTAAACCTGAATGATAACCTTGTTGGGTAGAGTGCTCCTGGTTGCAGGTTTTTTCCTTTCAACACCTTGAATATATCATGCCCCTCCCTTCGGGCCTGAAAAGTTTCTGCTAAAAGATTAGCTGATATAGGCTTATAGGTTTATCCTATAAGGCACTTGTAGGTAACTTTTTGTTTCTCTCTTGCTGCTTTTAAGACTCTATCCTTAATGTTTGGCATTTTTTTATATATGACATGGTGTGACCCTCCTAGGGTTCATCTTATTTGGAACTATGATTTTTGGACTTGCATGTCTACTTCCTTCCCTACAATAGGGAAGTTTTCAGTTATTTCTTCAAACAAGTTTTCTATACCTTTCTGTCTCTTCTTCTTTTGGGACACTATAATGTGAATTTTTGTTCACTTGATGTTGCCCAAGAGATCTCCTATCCTCATTTAAAAAGAATTATTTTCTCTTTTTGCTGTTCAGCTGGAGGACTTTCCATTACTCAGTTTTCCAGACCACAGACACATTCTTCTGCATCCTCTAATCTGTTGATTCCCTCTAATTTGTTCCTTATTTCAGTCATTGTATTCTTCAACTGTGATTGGTTCTTTTTAATATGTCTATCTCTTTTTTCAACATCTCACTGAGATCCTTAACTGTTTTCTCTGCCCAGTAAATATCTTTACAATCATTACTTTAAATTCTTTATCAGACATACTGCTTATCTCTGTTTCTTTAAGTTCTTTTTCTAAGGATTTTTCTTGTTCTTTCTTTTGGAGAATATTCCTGTCTCCCCATTTTGCAGACTTTCTGTGTTCGTTTCTTTGGATTAGGCAGAATGTCTACTTGTAAATTTGGAAAAGTGGTCTTGTTCAATCCATCCTCTATGGAAACTGTGTGTGCTTGGTGACTTGCTGGGTAGGGAAGCTGTGGCTGTATATGCTAGTTACTCTATAAAACCATAGAAAAAAATATAATGAAAGAAGAAAAGAAAATTAAAATAATAAAAATAAGGGAAAATGAGTAGGGGAAAAAATAGAAAAAAAACACACCAAAAATTAAAAGATAACAGGACAAGTTTTTAAAATATATATTTAAAATAAATATTTACTTAAAGTAAATGGACTGGGGCACCTGGGTGGTTGAACATCCAACTTTGGCTCAAGTCGTGATCTCACAGTTCATGAGTTTCAGCCCCACATCAGACTTGCTGCTATCAGGACACAGTCTACTTTGGATCCTCTGTCCCCTCTACCCCTTTCCCACTTGCACTCTCTCAAAAATAAACAAACATTTAAAAAGTAGAAAAATAACATGCACAGAAATAATTTTTTATTAAAAAAGAAAAAATAAACAAAAACCAAAAATTACTCCATGACTTATTTTCTGTGCCCCGGCACTCCAAGTCTAATGTGGGCGTGCCAACCCTGGGCTCACTGAAGTCATAGTTTACTGTGATCTGGACCCTGTTCTGGTCTGTGTTTTAAAGGTAAAGGGGAAGAGTGTATCTTCACAGCTCTTTGGTCCTTTTAAACCATGTTTATTGTTTCCTTTTTCTCTCTCCCAATGTGACCAAGGTTGAAGTAGGTTTGAGGATTCTGGTCTAGCTAAGCATGCAAGTTCCTTGTGAGGATCAGACCTGCCAGTTATGGTGTTGGGACCTGCCTTTTATGGTATCCATACTCTTCTCCAGTCTTGGCTTTAAGGAACAGGGAGAAAGAATGTTGCCACCACTTCTTGGTCCTTCTAAGCCCTAGCTTTTTTTCTGTGTCCCAGCTTGACCAGGGTTGCTCTGGGCTTGTGGACCCTGTGCTTGCTAAGGTTTCAAGTTCACAGTGACAAGAGCTGTCCATTATGGTGTCTGGACCCTGCTCTGGTCTAGGCTTTTAAGATGGAGAGGGCACTTAAAACATATCTTTCTCCAGTCCCTCTGACTTGGACAATGTTCCAGCAGCTTCTCTGTCCCTTGACAGAGTTCTAGTATGATCTCTGTCATATGCTAATTGCTTTTTAAAACCATGGCTTTTTTTCTTTTTTTCCTGTGGACAAAAACTCTGTTCCTGGTCCCCCACTCTCTCACCCCACTACTGTACACTGTGTTGCAGATGGGGGTTTCATTTGTTCCCATGTCTTCATCTCTCTTGCTGTTCCCTTGCCATTCTGTCTTTAGTTGTGCAGTAGCTGGTCAGTTCCCCCTCAGTCTTTCTTCAGGAGGAACTGATGTATTAATAGCTGTAATTAGGTGCTCTGTGGAGGAGGTAAGTTCTGGGTCTTCCTATACCGCCATTGTGGACCAGAACTCCCTTAATTTTCTTTCTTTTTATTATTGTTGGACCTAATTATGTTTCCTTCTTATCACCATCTACATGAATTTTATAGAGAATGTTGTTTTCTTTCCTACCAAAGATACCTGTGGTAGATTAAAAAAAAATGGCCACAAATTCTTTGCCATTTCTTCCATTGAGAAATGCAGACTATTTCACTTCTTCTTGGATCTAGTTGGCCTTGTGACTAGTTCTTCACTAATAGAATACAGCAGAAGAGATACTGTGTGATTCCTGAGGCAGAGTTTTAAGAGATCTGCATCTTGTAGCGTTATAACTTAAAATATTTCCATTTAGAACGACCATGTTATGGAAAACGCAAATAAGATGAAGAGGAGGTCATATGAGAGGAGGAAAGGCATGCTGTCTAGCCCCAGCTAAGCCCCAAGGCTACAGCCAACAACTTTTAGCCATTCATTCTGCTCTCTTGAATGTTTTAGCCCCAGTCAAGCCTCCAGTTGAATATAGTCACAGATAAAACCATGTGAAAAAGAAAAATACAGGGGCGGCTGGGTGGCTTAGTCGGTTAAGCGTCCGACTTTCGCTTAGGTCATGATCTCGCGGTTCGTGGGTTGGAGCCCCGCGTCGGGCTCTGTGCTGATTGCCAGCTCAGAGCCTGGAGCCTGTTTCAGTCTGTGACTCCCTCTCTCTCTGACCCTCCCCTGCTCACGCTGTCTCTCTCTCTCCTAGAAATAAATAAAACATTTAAAAAAATTTAAAAAAAAATACATAGCTGCTCCATGTCAACCTGAAATTCATAAATGATAATAAATGCTTTTTGTCTTAAGCCACTAGATTTTGAGCTAGTTTGCTAAGTTGCAATAGACAAAAAGGGTACATATCCTTTTCTAAATTTTTATTTCTTGTCAGAATATTTTCTTCTCTTGCTTCACCTTTTAACCTTTAAAGTGCTAATTTTTTTCTTGTTGTTGCTGATTCAGTAGTGTATGTTCCCACTGGTACCCGAGTGTGAGTGCAAACATGCACCTGTGCAAACATAATCATCGTTTAATTCTTAAAAAATAGTTCATGATTTATAAAAAACTATACCTTTTAGGTTACAGTGTCTCACTACTAGTTTCCACTTCTCTGTTTCTACTTTTCTTGATGTTATAAAGTTAAAATAAATATTTGAAAATTAGCTTAGGGAGTATGAGTATAGTGGGTACAATGTTTTATGAATACTTTTGAGTTTTTCTGGAGATAGAGAATGAGAGACTCTGAAGAGTGAGAATGGGTGACAGGCATATTATCTTTCTATATTCTTTGACTAGATTAATCTGTTGTTTCATTATACCAAGCATGGGTATGCCTCCATTTCTGTTGTTGTTATTAGAAACACAGGTCAAAATTTTTTCCATATCCTAGTTACCATAACTTAACAGGAATTATATTTTTATAGATGCATTGGTGTTTAACCAGGAGCTGTCATTCGGATAACATTTAAAGGGTGGTGGAATTGTGAAATGTTCTATCTATCTATCTATCTGTCTGTCTATCTATCTATCTATCTATCTATCTATCTATCTATCTGTCTATCATCTTTGCCCCTGGTTTTGAGTACAGAGCTCCTAAATCTTAGAATTTCCTGGGTGTAAGCAGTGTCTTCTGTTTGAATGAGGTGAGTCTTAGTGGGTTCCTGGATAGTTTCAGGATGAGGATAGTTTCCAAGTCATGATTTGAAGCTTGGAACGCTCAGACCCACCCCCATTCTCTGAAAACGTAGTGGGTCTGGAGATTGAATTAATGATTATTTATGCCTACATGATGAAGTCTCCATAAAAATTCCAAAAGTATGGGGTTTGGTGTGTTTCTAGGTTGGTGAACACATTTATGGGACAGGAGGGTGGCACCCCAACTCCATAGCAATATAAGCCCCTACTCTTGGGTTGTTTCCAGAATTTACCCTAGGTATCTGTTTCTAAATCTGGTTATTCATTTATATCCATTATTATTATAACAAACCTGTAAATATAAGTAAACATTCCCTGAGTTCTGTGAGATGTTATATCAAATGATGGAATCTTAGGATGGGGCCATGAGAACTTGGATTCACAAGTGGTAACTGAGGTGGGGTTAGGGAGACAGTCTTGTGAGCCCTTGATCTGTGGGGTCTGTACTAACTCCAGTTAGTATCAGAATTGAATTGATCTGTACAATGCAAGCTTGAGTCATAGATAATTACTTGGTGTGTGTGGGGGGAGGGGAATCAACACATTTGGTATCCAAAGTGTTGTGAGTGTAGTATAGTGATGGTAAAAGAAAGTAGTTAAATCTCCCTCTATACAGGAATTCATAATAAACTTTCCTAAATATAGCCATTAAATATCATACAATTCCACTCAAACAATTGAAAATCTAATTTTAAAATAAGCTTATTTGATTTGAATCATTTAAATTTTTCATTGATGTCAGTACATTTTAAGGATAACTAATATCAATGCCAATATTTCTTATGAATTGTTACACAAGCAGAAAAATAAGTTATCAAAACCACAAAATAGAGTTTGGGAACTTTTTACAGATACTGGGTAAAGCAGCCCAACACTGACCCTTTGGTCAAACTACACTCATTATCTTGTTATGTTTGAATAAAGGATACTAGATTTCATGATTAAAATATTAGAAGTATTTTTTCTAAAGTTGGGTATGGAATATATATGCATTAATTAGTTATTTCAATCCTCAAATAGATCGACTGCCTATCTGTGTGTGCTTGTGCACTTAGGGATAAATGAAATGAGAACACAACAGAATATAACAGAAAGGATAATTGACTTGTTTCTCATTGTTTATAGCAAAAGTTGTAGTTCTGAACTTGTATAATAATGATACAAAGTATATTCTATTTTGAAAATACTCTTACATACATCATATATACTACAAAAGAAACTACAAAAATGTACTGAATACTTTCAGTCTAAGACGTTTTGTGAGCAATGTTATCCTCACTTGAAAGGGCAACTATGCCTTTGCTTAATAAGGCTTTGAACCCCCTCTGTCTTAAATCTCTTCTAATAATATTAAACTAGCACTGAACCACCAAAATGAACCTTATCATTAGTACCAGATAAAATTTTCCATAACACTCTTTACATTCACCAAACACAAGATTTAACATCTTTTCCAGGGGTAATTCTAAGTCCACAGAGTTAAAGGGTGCTTGCCTCTTTGTAAGCCAGGAGCAGTTGTAATATGACAATTTTTTATTGAGACAGTTGTGTATCTCACTAATGTGCAAGAGCAACCTTGAGCTACTACCCCCCTGCCACCTACACGTTCTTTCCTACTGTCTCTCATCATGTCAATTATATTTTGTTCAGGGGAGATGTGGCACCCATTTTTTTTTTATCTCCTTCATTACATTTTATTATAAGTTCATTACCTAAAGGATCATTGAGAGGCTTTATTTGTAGGAGTAGGGAGATGGAATTGCATCAGCTCTACTCTTGAGGCATATACAATTTCCTACCATATTAATGTGTGTGAGTCCAATACTGATCATTGCTCCCATTCCTAATTCAGATTCTACTTTTCTAGAACTTTCCAATTTACTCAAATTTCCCTGCATCCAACTTTCTCTTCCTATACAGATGGAGAAATATTTAGGTACAAATTACAGATATTCACATAATCAGTAATTTGTGCATATATAACTACAGAAAGATGCATTTACCATTTTTATGAAGTGTGTATACCTAAAAGAAATAAAACATATTTATGCCAATAGTCAGGAAATGTATTCTCATAAGTGTTTCATCATATAATGAAATAAAAATCAGTGAAATAGTTTTAATATCTCTTCCTATGATGACTTTAACAAACAATTAGACGGGAAATCACAATGTGTGGTCTTGGCCTTTATAGTCAATGGCATGAAAGAATATTGACAGCCTGAAGTTCGTTATCTACTTAATTTATCTATTCTTCATTGTGCATAATTTTTTACCTTCAAAACATGCAATATTTCATATAGTGTTTACTTTCTAAATAACACGTTATTCCTCTGCATTATACTGTCCTGGGGACAGTTTGAAGCAAAATTACAAAGTCTGATACCAGCAGAATATTTTTCAGAGGGTTTCTAAAAATCTACCTTTAATTGTAGAGTCTGGCATTGCCCCAGGGAGCTCTTTATAAGTTGATAAGCAGGCAGGGGGGAGGGAGGGAGGAGTGTCATGGAATACCAGCATGTTTGAAGATAAAAGGACATTCTTTGCAAGTCAAATGAAGATAACCTATTTACAATTTCATTTTCACTTCACCACAGATGATTTGGAGCTTTTGTAGGTGTAAAGCAAAGGGGGAAAGCTTCCATTTAACCTTCAGTGTCAAACAATAAAAGGAGCATTATCTGTAAGTAGGTCCTTCTGTGTCTAATATCATTTGAAATGTACTAAAATGAAAAGATAATAGCATTGATGTTAGCAGTAGTAAAAGAAATCGTCTTTCCTTTCTAAAGTTAATTCACTATAAGCTTCAGATATGTTTGTTTTACTAAATTATAGGTAGATTTTTGGAATTGTTTATCTTACTGCCCTGTGTGTATGCACGTGCGTGTGCATGTGCAGTTCCCTCTTCCCTTTATTCTTTATGTATTTGGACAATGTAAGCAATTTGAAATATTTTCTTATGGCATGTTTATGTCCGAGAAGTAATCCTTTGCATTTTATGAAGGGTGATCTCCTATAAGGAAACAATAATATGTATGCCCAGCAACATTTGATTTGTTACCCCTTTCATTGAAGGCATTTCTCTGTGTAGCTGGGGAAGTCAAGCACTGAGACATACAGTTCAGTGACAGTACAAGGATGCAGTGAGAAATAAACAGTAAGGGGATGGCAGTGAGAAATAAACATAAAATCCTAATACTGAAGGTTTCTTTAGTTTTAATGTTTATTTTTTTGAGAGAGAGAGAGAGAGACAGCAAGTAGAGGAGGGCCAGAGAGAGAGAATGAGAAATCCCAACCATCCTCAAGGGGGGCAGCACAGAGCCTCAAACTCACAAACTGTGAGATCACAACCTGAGCCAAAACCAAGAGTCAGATGCTGCACTGTTTCAGTCACCCAGGCACCCCAAATACTGAAGGTTTCTTGGAGGTATTTCAGAAGGAAATGTCTTCAAAAGCTTGTTCACAAATAGTTCTTCAGCCTCCTCTTGAACATTCCAATTGTAGGACCTTAATATTTCAATGCCAGTATTTTCCTTACTGCGGTCACAGTAATCATTAGAATTTTCCTTTTATTAAAGCAGTGTTTAATATGAGGTAATACTAATTTCTTCTATATGGAGTATTAATATATTTATCAATGTTAATCAAATATATTTATCCCATTTATTTTTACTGATTAATTTTTCAGGATAGATGCACCCAAACTCAGTCATTCTCCTATTTCATTATTACAATAAAGTTAAAGGACCTTCTGGGGGGGAAAAACTATTTTACTATCTGAAGTTATTTTATTCATGTGTATTTCTTTTCCTTCTAAGCTATAAAAAAGTGTTTTGTAACTTCTCCCACTTCCTCCTAATCCTTTGCTTTATAGACATGAAGAATATATATATCCTTTTTGCAGATGTAAATCTTCAAATATTTAAGTAACATAGTTATATTCCTTGATTGATAACTATATCTAGGTTAATAGTATTAGGTGACAATTAGAGATCAATCAAATCTGATTTCAGAGCCCTTCATGTTCCTGGTCACTCTCCTTTGTATATGCTCTGGTTAATCAAATATAAAAGTATCATTCAAAAGGGAAATAGTGTCTAAATATAACCCAGAAACTACATGTAACTTGATGCGGACATTTCCTACATTTTTGTTAATACAACTTATCTGTATTTATTTTGTTTTGAGTTGGTTTATGCTTTCAGGTAGCATCCATTTCTTTCTTTTTTTATATAAATATGTCGATCGGTTTCCACCTCTCTTTGGTGTAATCTATTATTGTCTAATTGTGTGTATGTCAATTTCAGAACAGTAGTAGGCCTTACTGTTTTTATACTTTATCTTTTAGCTACTATTTCAGTTTACTTATTGATGTTAGGGAATTTTGATCTCTTCATTTTAACTTCATTTTATGATTTTGTATCACAAATTTTATTAATAGAGTCTCTATTTCTGTTTTCATTTTATAGTCATTTAAAATTTTGTCTATATAGGGTTTAAGAAAATGTAAAAAAAAAAGTGAAACTTGCTAATGACAAGTGGAGATGAACTCTATCAGTCAATATTATTTGGGTGTCATCCATCTTAAATATGCTTAGATCAGTTGACATCACAAACTGTTTTAGACATGACTGAGTCAGCTGTTTTAGAAACAATAAGAGAAATAAGGAAATTTTGAATGACCATTTTATTGATAAAATCTATGATAATGTTAAGTAAACACTACCTTCTTTTTAATTGCTAGTTTTTGGATTTTAATATTTTGGGAAAACTGACAGATTGTAGTGCTTCTTCGGTATAGAAATTGCTAAGTCATGAATGTTCACATAAGATTTTATTCATACTCTTCCTTCTCCTCCTCATCATCACTGAACCCTTATGAACTGAGATTCTGCTAAATATTTTAAGTAAACGTCCTATTGTCCTTACAGTAATATAGTAACAATCTCACTTACCTAAATAACAAGGGAATTGAGGATCATATTCATGGTTACTGGCCAGTAATGGGCATTGATTGGAAGTCACATTTTTTCTCTTCTGACAATGTTGGTGTTTTATGACTTTTCAAAAACAAAAGACAACTGTCTTCCCTTCGTTTTGCTCTAATGAAAGATTTGATTCTGCTTAAACATTGAGACAAAACTCCACAGGCAGGGATCTGTCCAAATGGTTTTAGTACAAACCCATTTATTTTCCCAGTGTGTTATACAATAAGCAGATACTACACTCATGGCTATGTCCTTATTGGAGTGATGAAGATTCTGCTTGATTCTGCTTGCATTCTCTCTAGCCAAAGAGTTTGAGAACACAGTCTTTGAGGGAGCAGGTTGGGATTAAATTCCCAGAGTGCGGCCTGGTAAGAGCTACCTAGCGGGATAGTGTAATGGTATCTCTGGTCTATTTGTTTTCCTTTTGGAAAAAGATGAAAAAACTGCAATAAAATTTCATTAATACTGTCCCTTTTTCCCCTCAATTTAAGACCCTCAAAGACTTTGTATGCATGTGTGTATGTTAGATTTTTGTTCCTCAAAGAAAAGAGTTTTAAGAAACAAAGTATTGAAGTCATCTACCCCCTTTTCTTGTTGAAAGAGAGAAAGAGTGCTGTCATGGTTTGGAATAATCTGTGCGCTGCACTGAGAGTGTCTTGGCTTGTGTGTAAAAGCACCTCAGCATGCAGACTGTCATCTCATGCTGGACTCTCGTGATGGACTGCACTGCACATTTGTAATAAGCGCAGAAGAAGGATCATGTAGAAACATTAAAAAAATATTCTGTAGAACAAAAGCCAGCAGAGATAATGTTTACCATTAATGGCAAATTGTATTAATGGTAATATACATACCATTATTTATTAGTCTTTTTTTTGGTTTTTGTGTATATACATAAAACTCAAATGTTATATTATTTCCTTAATTTTGGTGACTGCAAAGAAAATAAAATAATTGTTAAAAAGTTATCAGAGGTGGGGTGCCTGGGTGGCTCAGTTGGTAAAGTGTCCAACTTCAGCTCAGGTCATGATCTCATGGTCTGTGAGTTTGAGCCCCGGGTCGGACTCTATGCTAACAGCTCAGAACCTGGAGCCTGCTTCAGATTCTGTTTCCCTCTTTCTCTGCCCTTCCCCCACTCATTCTCTGTCTCTCAAAAATGAATAAATGTGAAAAAAATAAGTTATCAGAGGCATGGATTTTGGTAACAGATATTACCACAGATTCAATTTTTGGGTTTTCAGCTTATTGACTCTGATGTGTGAAAATTATGTGGATTCTCCTTTTTATCATTCAAAAATGATAAAAATAATATGTAGCTTTGATGAATTTATGTAGAATTAGATAAAATAATACAAACACCAGGGGCGCCCAGTAGATTAAGCATTTGACTCTTGGTTTTAGCTCAGGGTGTGATCTCATGTTTCATGAAACTGAGCCCCATGTCAGGCTCCATGCTGCCAGTGTGGAGCCTACTTGGGATTCTCTTTCCCCCTCCTCCATCACTTTCTTTCTCTCTCTCAAAGTATGTAAAATTTAAAAAAATACATAGACCGTATTAGTACAGTGCCTGGCTCGTAAGTTCCCAATAAATAGTTGCTGATATTTGAATTATAGAACTGCTGGAATTAACAACTCTGTATATTTCCTTCTTTTATATTTTCCTATATATAAATCCTCAAAATTAGAATATTATTTTAAATATTATAAGTCCTCCACTGATTGCTGACATAAATTAAAATGATTTCCAGAAAAATTATAATAATCCTTACTGCTACTAGAAATATGCTCTAACTTTTCCTCTCGTGTATTTTCTTTCCAAAACTTGTTACTGGCCAGTAACAGGCTTATTTAATAAGCTAATATGTTTGCCTCATTGTTGCTTTAATTTGAATTTTAGGGGTACCTGGGTGGCCAACTTTGGCTCAGGTCATGATCTCGTGGTTTGTGGGTTCGAGCCCAGTATTGGGCTCTGTGCTGACAACTAGCTCAGAGGTTGGAACCTGCTTCAGATTCTGTATCTCCCTGTCTCTCTGACCCTCCCCTACTCACACTCTCTCTGTCTCAAAAATAAATAAAACATTAAAAAAATTTTAATTGAATTTTAAACTTAGAAAAATTGTTTTAGTGGTTTATCTACTTTTGAGAGAGAGACAGAGCACAAGCAGGGGAAGAGCAGATAGAATGGGAGAAGCAGGCTCCAGTCTCTGAACTGTCAGCACAGAGCCCAATGTTAATTATGAATTATGATTCAACCCCATGAATTATGATTATGACCTGAGCTGAAGTTAGACACTTAACAAATTGAGCCACCCAGAGGCCCCTGGATTTTAAACTTTTATTAAGTTTGAATTTTTTTCTTGGCATACCAAATACACGAAATTTTTTCTTATGCATATCATGGGTTCATGTCCTATTCCTATTTGAGCAGAGACCATAGAAATACCAGATAATTTAAAGCTAACTTAGTTACTTAATTAGGAAGACAAAATGAGCTGTCTATCCCATAGAAAGAATTTTCCTTTACAGGAGGCAAAAAAATCTCTTGCAAACTGGTAGAAATGAATTTCTTATACCAGATCCCAGGCTTTCTCTTGGAATGCTGTTTTAGCTAGTGACTCAAGGTATTCTCACAGTCTCTTGAAAATCCATCCTTGAAATTTTCCATTCAGAGATTCCTACAAAATCTTTAAAAAGTTTAAATTTGTTTTTTTTTTTCAAATTTGCATTTAGTAACAACAAACTTTTCCAATAAAGAATATCACTGATCGATGGAGANGATTTTCCGTTCAGAGACTCCTACAAAATCTTTAAAAAGTTTAAATTTGTTTTTTTTTTCAAATTTGCATTTAGTAACAACAAACTTTTCCAATAAAGAATATCACTGATCGATGGAGAGAGGGCAAGATAGCGGAGAAGTAAGGAGCTCCATACTTGCACTCGCGCCCATACATCACACAGAAAAGATCTGAANTATAAACTATTTGTAAAAAAAAAATATATATCACTGATCATTGTTATTAGAATCTTTATTAAACTATGTTAAAATGTAACTGGAATTGTTAATATATTGAATTCACAGTCGTCATCTTATAGTAAATTCTGACCTTTTCCCTAACAGCATGTCCTTGTGTTACAGAACCTGGTCTGGATCACCTAGGGGAAAAACCAAGTGGCACTTGGAGATCTAGGAAGGCAGGAGGATTATTTTACACCGGCTGGCCCAAAGGAGACCGCTCTCCAGAATTCTGAGTCCTGAGAGTAAGCATGGGAGACAATTTATAGTCTGTCACTTCCTCATTAGTAGTAATTTGGCATGCACAGCAAGCGGGGCAGGAAGAAGAACCCAGAAGGGAAGTCTTTAGGGGAGTCTATCAGTCCTGTCAGCCATCCTATAACATAATTTTTCCATATCATTCTCCGTTTTGATGCCCCTTTAAACAGATCTAGGTTGTATTGGAGGGTGTCATCTTCATTTATTATGGGCTAGTAGCCTTGCAGGGCCAGCACTTGGGCCATAGCCCAGTTTGTGGCAGTGTTTTCTATGACTTTTATTAGGGCATTTAATATGCATAAGCAAATAGTTATTAGTAGGATTATGGAAATGAGGGGGCCTACCAAGGTGGGGAGCCAAGTCACCCAATTAGTGACATCCCATCCATTCCATAAATTGTTATTTTTTATTGTCTGCATTGTATCCTTTCCTTTAGTTCTCTGACTTTAGTTGTTACTATTCCTGACTGGTTTATAAAGTAATAGCATTCTTCTCCAAGGAAGATGCAGTTGCCCCCTTTCTCAGCAGTGAGGAGATCAAGTCCCCACCTGTTCTGGAGGGCAACTCCTGCCAGGGAACTTATTTGGCTCTGCAAAGACACTGGGGAGTCAGCCAGTTGCTCCATGTCTTCATTGAGTTCTTGGGACAGTTTATGATATAGTCCCACAGAAGAACCTATGCCTTCTATGCCAGTCCCTATCCCCATGGCTATTCCTGCCCCTAGGAGGAAGGGGAGCAACACCACTCATTTAGTATGGGCCTTAGGGCTGAAGGTTCAAAATGAAGCCCAGATTAGAGGCAACCAAAACCAACGAAACATTCAACCCATAAGAGGAAGGTGAGTGTGAACATGAACCTTTCGCTGTTTCCCAGGTTTCTGGGGCAACCTCTTCCAGTCTGATGGCAAGGCGTAGAGCAAAAATTGCAGGGACAGTGAGACAAAGGGTCACACTATCATAGCAAGAAGGTGGATATAGAAGATAAGGACAGTCTATTTTATCAGACTGGCAATTCCTCAAGCTTCTGCCGTGCATAGAACAGACAGCTTCCAGAGTGTGGCTGGAGTAGGGCTGAAGATCCTAAGAATCCAGAAGATTGAGTTCATCAGACTTGGGTCAGTCTTCCAGGTCTGTGGCTCCTTAGGGTTGACCCTCTTGACTCTGGACTGGTAGACCCATTGAGTGATGCCTGTGACCTTGAGGGCATTAGAGGTGGTCAGAATAACAGTATGAGGTCCAGTGCACTGTGGTTTGAGAGGGTTTTTACAATCTTTGACCCAGAACTGAGTCTCCTGGTAAAATGGGGTGTACAGGGGATCCTAAAGACACTGGGACCCTCTCTAGGATAAATCATTGTAGCTCATTTAGGGTGGTCCCTAAAACTTGAGGTTGTTCTCTTATTCCCTTATCCCCTATTTGGGGTAGGTTCCCTAGGAGGCTCCCTAGACATGGAGAGGGCCTCCCATATATTAGTTCAAAAGGGGAGAAACCTTGCGTTCCTGATGTGCAACAGATAGAGTGGAGGGCCAGGGGCAACAGGTCTGGCCATAGGAGGTCTGTTTCTTGACAGAACTTGGCTAAGTTTCCCTTGAGGGTAAGATTCATCTACTCTACTTTCCCTGGGCTTTGAAGCTGGTAAGCAATGTGAAGCTTCCAAGTGATGTTCAGGGAGTTGGTTAAAGTTTGTATAATGTCCACCATGAATGCAGGCCCATTATCACTGTGGATTGTGGTCATAAGCCAAACTGGAGGAGAATTTCTTTCAGGAGGACTTTAGCTACTTCCTGGCTCCATTCCATCCTGGTTGGGAAGGCTTTGACTGATCCAGAGTATGTACAGACTATCACTATCTAAATCCTTGGCTGGACATCTGTGAAGTCTATTTCAAGGTCTTCAAAGGAGGTAGCTCCTATTCTTTGGACTCTTGGTAAGGGTCACTGTGAGGATTAGGCATTATTCTTGGCACAAGTCACACATCTTTTGCTTATTGTCCAACACAATGTGGACAGCAGACTGATATAATATTGTTTTTTGAGGAGGGCCTCTAATGTAGTTTTTCCTAGGTGGGTAAGTTGATGGCATTCACTAACTAGATGCCCTCCCATTGTTTCTGAGACAAAGATGCATCCATCTGGCAGTTCCACCATCCTATCTTGATCTGGATAACCCCTTTGACTTCGGCCCATTTATTTTCTTGTTTAGTGTATAGGGGTTTCTGGAGTTGCCAGGGGGTGTCAGGGCCATAGTAACAGGGAGGTATGTCTACTTATTAGCTGCTATCTTGGCCGCTTTGTCTGCTAGACAATTCCCTCGTGCTGTAGGGTTGTCTCCCTTTTGATGTCCTTTCCAGTATAGAACTGCAAGTTCTTTTCAAAGCCAGCCAGACTTAAGGAGCTTTAATATTTCCTCTTTGTTTTTGATGGTATTCCCTGCTGTGGTGAGGAGGACCCTCTCTTTATAGATTGCTCCATGTATGTGTACAGTAGCAAAGACATACTAGGAGTCCGTGTAGATATTGACTCGTTTGCCTTCACCAGTGGTGAGAGTCTGGACTAGAGCATGTAATTCAGTCCATTTTGGTGACCATCCTATGGGTAGGGCACCGGCTTCTAGGATCTCATCTGGTCATCACCACATAACCCACTTTTTGAGTGGCCCCTGTAATGAAGCTGCTGCCATCACTGAATAGGGTGAATTCTGGGTTTTGTTTAAGACTTGGTCATATGGATCTGGGCAGCTAACGAATACTCCGTTGGTCACCTCAGAACAGTCATGATCTGGTCCCCTTCTTCAAAGGTAGGGAAGTTGCTGGATTCAGCGTCCATACTGTTTTGAGAGTGAGTCATGGATTTTCATAGAGGAGCCCCTAGTATTGGGCTAAACAAGAATGTCTGAGTGTTCATGAGAGATACTATGGCATGGGGGGTTTTAACATGAAGTTCTCATCCCAGGATGAGCTTATCTGCCTCTTTAGTGAGTAGAATTGTTGCTGCTAACGCCCTAAGACCTAGCAGCCATCCTGCCTCACCTGGGTCCAGCTTTTTTGACAGGTATGCCACTGGCTGCTGCCAGGGGCCATCTGTCTCTGTGAAAACCCCAACAGGCAACCTTCCCTTTTTCATGCACAAAAAGTTTATATGGTTTCTCTATATCTGGCAGGCCAAAGGCTGGTGCCTACCCTAGGATATCTGTTATTGCTAGGAAGGCGGCCTGTGCCTCTTCTGTCCAGACAGGTGGTTCTCGATCTAACCCTACCAAGAGATTATAGAGGAGTCTTGCTATTGCCAAGAATCCGGTAGTCCAGCTTCAGCAGAATCCACAGCCCCCAGGAATTCTCATAGCCCCCTCCTAGTTTGGGGTAGAGAGGTAATGACCTTCTTTCTCTGTGGCCCTAGTTTTCTCTTTCCTTGGGTGAGGAGGAAGCCTAAGTATCAAATTTGCTGTTGGCCTATCTGTGCCTTTCTCCATGAGACCCGATACCATGAGTCTGACAGGAGTTGGAAGAAGGCCCTTGTATCCTCTGTACAATTCTCTCAGGTAATGCTGGCAGGGAGGAGGTCATCTACATACTGGGGAAGGATGTAGCATGTGGCCTTCTTTGGAAAGCTGGTGAGGTCTCTGGCCAGTGCCTCCCCAAAGAGGGTAGGTGAGTTTTTAAAACCCTGTGAGAGGCACATCCAAGTCAGTTGGATCTGATGCCCTGTGTCTGGTTAGGTCCACTTGATCATAAACAAGGGTTGGCTCTGGGGGGCCAAGTGGAGGCAGAAGAAGGCAACTTTTAAGTCTAGACAGGTAAACCAGCTGGCAGAGCCTGGGATCTGGCCGAGGAGAGTGTACAGGTTTGGGACCACTGGGTTCAAGGAGACAGTCACTTTGTTGATAGCCCGTAGGTCTTGAAATGGTTGGTACCCTCCTCTCAGCTTCTTGGCTGGCAAGAGTGGGGTGTTCCAGGGTGATTGCCATTCAACCAGAATGCCTGCTTCTTTGAGTCTGGTCAGGTGTTCTTGGATGCCACCTCTTGTGGGAGGGGGTATTGCCATTGTCTCTGTGGCTGAGCCCCTGGGATTAACTCTACAATGACAGGGGCCTTGTTGTGGGATTGTCCTCAGCCTACACACTGGGGAAAGCAATCCTGAATTCAGGCAGGCCACTCGGTTGAGCCTGGGTGCAGAATAGCCTCTATCTTTCCTCTCTTGGTGTAGTGATTGCCATTATAAGGGGCCTTGATTCTTCTTGTCTTAGATCCAAACATAGGCTAGTGCATCCCATTGGCTCAATGCTTATTTGAGCCCCCAGCTTTGAGAGTATATTTCAGCCAACGAGAGGAATAGGGCACTCAGGTAGGTAGAGGAATTCATGCCATGTGGCCTTCAAGTTCACATTGATGGGTTTGGCAGAAGGGGTGTTGCATTGTCCATTTCTCCATGGCCCAGAAGATGGTTGTAGTCTTGTCCCTAAATGGCCCATGGGGGAGGTGACCACAGAATGTTCAGCCCTAGTGTTTACCATAAAAGTCATAGTTTCTCCCCCTACTTTCATTTTGACCATGGGCTCATGGTAGCCAAGAAGTGAGCTGGATCCCCCTTAATCTGAATCTATTCCTACTAGCCTATAAGGCCTTTTCCACAGGGTTCTTCAGTGTATCAGCTGAGTTTTTGGGACTTTCCCAGGATGTGACATTCATTCTTCCAATGTCCTTTTCTCCTTGCAGGAGGCACATTGATCCCTTGCTAAGGAGGTTCTGGGCGTCCCCCGTTTTGGTGTCTGAACCTTCCAAGTCCTTTTGTCATGGCTCTCTTGTGCCTCAGGATCAAAAGGAGTATAATATGGTAAGCTTCTCATAATAATCCCTGGGGGATTCCCCTTGCTGCTGGGCACAGTCATGGGCTTATTCGTTCCTGCTCAGATTCCCCAGAGGAGAGCCTTTTGGAAACGGCAGATGTGGACTGGCATCTGGAGAGCTCTGGCTGAGGGTGCAATCTGGCTACTGGTCTGGGGGAGAGAGAGATCTGCCAGGTCTGGAGGTGGTGGGGAGACCAAAGGTGGTGGAGTATTGGGAACCAGGGGCTTAGGTACTGACGGTCTCAGGAGAGCATATGTCAAAGTCAAGTTTGGTTCTTCCTCTGGATCTCCAGTGAGAACTTGTGGAGGTTGGGACTTCTGTTGACCTTCCTTGGGCCACTTTGTTGAGGTGACCAGGACCCTAGCCTGTCCCTGTTTGTGGCAGGTAAATCACAACCAAGGGGAAGGGTTTGGGCAATATCTAACCATGGGTCAATCAATATATGGGAACTGATTAGGGTGACCTGAGTCTCTGGTGACCACACACCAGACTCGGATTACTGTTGGGACATCTAAGGTTCCCTCTGAGGGCCGTTCTACACCAAAAATGGGCCATTCCAACTCACACAGGGTCCTTAACTTATCAGGAGTCATCTTAGTTCCATAGTCTCCTAAAAACCCCTTTTGAAGTTCTTAATCATAGTTTCAAGAACCATGGGTTTGCTCTGTCCCGACCCCATAATGTTCCTGTGAGACAGAGTCACAAAGACAGAGGGGTAGGGGTGACCTTCTAATGAGGAGACCAGTCAGATGCCCGTCTAGCCGTGTCCCGAAGGAACTTAGGTGACACTTACCCTTGTGGTCTCAGCTTTGTGACTTATGACCAGAAACTATTCTGATGCCACCATAGACAGTATGCTGTGCACCACAGAATCACAGACGGGCCCACTCAGACTCCATGGGCTTTTGGGGACCTTAAGGGTGCCCACTCGTGGAGCCACAGATTCAGTCCCAACTGGAGGACCAGGTCAGACTGCACATTCATTCATTCACACACTCAGATCGGAGGTTAATATGTTCCCTCCCTGGGAACCCCTACCTGTGAGACCTCTAAAAGGTCCCCAGGAGGTGATCAGGCTCCCCTTTACCCTGATGGGTGGGTCTGACTGGGTCAGGGGCCCCAGGCCTTACTGGTATTTGATGTCAGGTCCAGACTCTCACTTACCAAATCTCCTGGAGTCCCGGCAGGAACGGCGGAGTGGAGCTGGACTCAGGCAACCGAGCGGGAGACTGCCAAATATCAGACAGGGTGCACCTTCTCCATTGTGATTCCTCCTTCCGTCACCACCTCACTGTTTTCCCAAACTAGTGGCAACAACGGGCCAGTGAAGTTGGGTTTCCTGGTCAGGGAACCAAATGTTATGGAATCTGGTCTGGATCACCTGGTGAAAGAACCAATGGCACTCAGAGATCTTGGAAGGCAAGACGTTTATTTCACACTTGCGGGCTCAGAGATGATTCAACAAGGGTCTGTAGAGCATAGCATGGGAGACAATTTATAGCCTGTCAGTTCTACATTAGCAGTACTTTGGCTACACGGCAAGCAGGGTAGGAAGAAGAAGCCAGAAGGGGAGTCTTTGGGCGGGGACTAGAATTCCCAACAGTCTTCTTGACTACCTATAATTTTTTCCTATCACTTGGGCAATTTACATAACCTTCTGTACCTCAAAGGATTCTTTTAAAAAAATATAATCTTATTAAATTTCTATGAAGATTATTTAGTTAATGTACATACAGTGATTTGTACTGCATTTGTCATATGTTAGGCACTCAATAAATATTTGCTATCAAAAGTAGATTCACTTTAAACCAAAATCTATAATATAGTAGGTGTTTATGCGGTTATACTTACTGAATTTTATTCCAAAGCACATGATAGAAAAATGTTCTTGCAAGCAATTGACTGGAATTAGAATATCAATATAAAATATTTAAGAATGTTTTATTGGTTTGTTTTAGAACCAAGTTGCTGAAATAATTCTCCGGAAGCATCCAGTACAAACACAACCTTAACAAAACCTTGATTTCAGACTTCTGATCTCCAAAACTGTAAGAAAACAAATCTGTATTAAGTCCCTAAGTTTGTGGTCATTGTCATACAGAAACAATGGGAACCTAGAACAATATCCCAGGTCAGCATTTTTTTAGCTGGGTCAAATTACTTAACCATTTTTGCTTATTAAATAATTGGTGATCTTATTCACAGAAAATTCTCACAGTTTTCTACCTCTGTACAATTTCCTCCTGTCTTGTGAGGATCACCCTTAATCACACCTCATTGTATAAGCTTTTCTTAACTTCCCTGATCTCTATCAGCCAGTATCACTATGCCAATATAACACTGAAAGGCTGAATCCACTGGTATTTAATAAAATTTAGTCTTATTCTATTACATTGTTTCTCTTTGACCACAGAAAGCTTTGAGATTTTTACTTACATCAACCCTATCACCAGATCTTGCATGCTGGTATGCCTTCCTGTAGCCATTGTCTACCATGCACAGGATGTAGGGTTTTAATACGAGTCCCATGCTTAGGGCCTCTTAAAAACATAACTACAATAGAAATATTCAGTACAGAGTTCAAAATTACTAAGGCTATTAGAAATAAAATGATTTTAGAAAAATATTATTAGAAAAAAATATTACCTTCTCATTCTTTCTGGTATAGATCCTCACAAAGGTACTTCATCTATGGTTACTAAAATGCAAAAAAAAATTCTTTTTAATGACTATGTGTGATAGCATTTGATTTTGGATTACTATAGGTCTTATCAAAATTTAATCAAACTACTTGCTATTATTAAGAGCTACAAATTTATTATGGATTTAAGATGAAAGCAAAAATCAAATATTTTTACATAGATGTAATTTGGGGGAGATCTGTTCTTATAGGAAAATAAATATAATACTCTAAATTATTTAAGTATTAGGAAACCTACTTATATAAATGAAATTAAACACAACCAAAACATGCACTTTTATTAGCATTTTTGATGCTCTCCATGTTCTATACTTTATTACAGCTGTGCCTTTCATTCTAAAAATAGCAGAGCAAACTTATTATTTCCCAGGGAATTAAATGTCTACTTGGCATCTAACTTTCATTAGAACAAACACTGTAACAAGCATTGGAAAAATGCATTTAGCTTTATTTTTGAAAAATCTGTAAAACCATAAATGTTTAAGCTCTGAGTTATCTGAAAGTGAATGGAAATAATGAAAACCTTTAAATAACAACATTCCTTTTTTTGTGGGGGTTTTTTTTTTTAATTTAGTTTTGAGAGAGAGAGAGACAGAATCCAAAGCAGGCTCCAAACTGTCAGCATAGAGCCTGATTCAGGGTTCAAACTCAGAACACTAGATCCTAAACTGAAGTCAGAAACTTAACTGACTGAGCAAAACAGGCGCCCCAAATAACAGCATTCCTTAAGGCTACAGTGCTTTTGAACTCAGGTTTATTTAGAATTTAGGTCAGGGGTGCCTGGGTGGCTCAGGTGGTTAAGCAACCAACCTTGGCTCAGGTCATGATCTCACGGTTTGTGGGTGTGAGCCCCACATCAAGCTTTGTGCTGACGGCTCAGAGCCAACTTCAGATTCTTTCAGAATCTCCCAGATTCTCTCTCTCTTTCTCCCCTCCCCTTCTCATACTCTCTCTCAAAAATAAGAACTAAGAATTTAGTTGAAATATGTTTTTTCTGATAAACAGATCAAAATACCCAAGGTGTTCTTATCAGTTTCTAAGCCCCAGCCATGGCAAAATACCTGGTTTCTAAGGTTAATCTATATAATTATATTAAATGTACTTATTGTATAGAAAGATTGCATATAAGATTTACATAGTCAGCCCCCTCAGTTTACTTAATATATGGCCCAGTTGTTTACAAATATGTTATTTTCTACCACAATTTTCCAACTGTGTACAAGAAGATTAAAATACATAGGGTTTTAATATACTAGAAACTGCTGTGCACTTACCACATTGCTAAACACATTTCACATCGATTTAAAATAATTTCACATAAAGCACCCAATATTTTTAAATGCTGTCACTAGAAATTAAAATGCAAATACAGATCCAATTTTTCAGGGATTCTATGGAAAACTGTTTTGTAAGAATGAATATTTCTGTGTTTCTTTACATGCTTATAAGTACCTAAAAATACTACAGATTAACATTTTAAAAATATCAACTACTTCCCCCACCACAGTCCTTTTCAAAAAATTGTTTAACTTCAAAACCAACTGACACAAGTAGTTCAATTCTCTAAGGAACCAGGACAAGACATAAAGGAATTTTTGATAAAATATTACTGTATGTGTTTATTGTTAAAAAGGAGACAACAGGCACAAAATGGAGTCATTTGTGCTAAACCCATGTCACCAAACCAGGACTTAATACCTAACTTAGTTATGTTTCAACCTTTCTCAGGACTGGAATCTTAAACAAGTTCATCTAAAATGACCTGATCAGCACTAGTGAGGAAGTCTGTCTGATGGACCCCAGCTGCTCACCAAAGGAAGTTGACTTTGTCTAAAACAACCCACTCTTTGCTAAACGCCTCCCTTCTGCCTATAGAAGTCTCATTTTGTATAGCTCTTCCCAGCTCCTTTCTATTTGCTAGAGGGGATGCTGTCATAATCGTGAATCTCTGAATAAAGCCAGTTAGACCTGCTACCTTTACATAAAACTGATTTATTGACAAATAATGCCATGTTTGACAATGCAGGGGCAGAAAAGTTGTCTTCCTTCCTATGTTCATTGGTCTAATAATTCATTTGATTTAAGATAGATTAATAGATAAATGAATAAATGTTTAATATCATATATACCAACTTTGTAAATGAGAGAGATCCAGGAAAACTAAATAATTCCCCAAAGGGGCTAAAGCCAACATCCTAAATATCATCTTCGGCTAAAGACAGAAGATGTTGGGGAGGCGGAGTCAGTTAATGGAGGTTATCAGGAACAGCACAGCAGACAAGGGAAAGATTGTTATGCAGGTTTAAAGCCAGTTGTCTCCTTTCTTGACCAGAGTTTCCAGATATTTAGAGTCCTCTCTTTTTTCTAGTATAATGAAAGAGAACCTTTACAGAGATTTGTACAAATAGAATCTTACAAATAGAGATATCTTTTATTCATTATATATACACATATATATCCCTTATTACAGGAAATTTCCACTTGGTTTTAGAGCTGCTTTTGTTTTTGCAGTTTCTTCAAAAATAATCAGCCTACAGGGAGTTCTGTTCCAAGAATGTGACTTAGGAAGACCCTGAACTCATGTCCTCTGTGGAACACATCAAATTACTCCTATTAATAGAACAATTCCTCCTGAGAAAGAACAGGGCTGACTGAACAGCTACTGAACAACCAAACAAACACAAAATGGCAAGAGAACAGCAAAAGAGGTGGAGACCTGGCTACAAAGGGAACTGTACCCGCAATGTCATGAACGGTGGTAGGGGTGATTATTACCCAGGGACCAGAAATAGATTCCACTGTCCTTGAGCACAGAAAATAAGACATGGTTTAAAAGAGTAACTAGCATATAACAGAAACACCAGAACTCTGGCCAAGGAGCAGAGAAACTGTAGGAACACTCCCTAGGTCAGAAAGACTGGAGAAAACAGTTTACATTTCTACACCACTTTAAAAGCCTAGATCAGGACACGGTTATGGGTGGGTCTGATTGTCACTATGAGCTACAGACCTTAGCAAGATCTAGTCTAGTGTCTATAAGCCCACACCAGTATTGATCATGGTAGAACACAGGGAGAAAAAAAGCCAGGGTTTAAAAGCATCAAAGAATTGCAGAAATGGTATTTTCTCCTCCAACTTAAAAGCCCATAACAGAATAAGGTCAAGTTTATAGTGAGCTCTCAACCTTACTGAGCCCAGGGTCCTCAGCCCACACCAGCCACTGTGATGCTGAGGCACAGAAAATAAGCCAGAGTCTTTTTCAGATTTATTTTTTTAGAAGTTTTTAAATTCCAGTTAGGTAACACACAGTGTAATATTAGTTTCAGATGTACAATATACTCATCCAATACTTCCTTATAACATCCAATGCTCATTACAAGTGCATGCCTTAATCCCCATCACCAATTTAACCCATCCACCCCCGCCAACCTCCCCTCTGGTAACCATTAGTTCTCTATAGTTAAGGGTCTGTTTTTTGGTATACCACTGGTTTTTTTCTCTTTGCTTATTTTTTTTCTTAATTTCTATGTATGAGTGAAATCATACTTGTATTTGTCTTTCTCTGACTTATTTCACTTAATATTATGCTCTCCAGCTCCATTCATGTTGTTGCTAGTGGCAAAGTTTCATTCTTTTTTTTTCCATTGTATACATATATCACATCTTCATGCAAGTTTTACGGTGATATATCTTGGTGCTGACCTATTTTTGTTGATTTTGAGAGGAGTTCTCTGTGCCTCTTGGATTTGAATGCTTGTTTTTCTCTCAGATTAGGGAAGTTCTCAACAATAATTTGTTCAAATAAACCTACCTTTGTCTTGCTCTTCTTCTGGAACTCTTATGATATGGCTATTATTGTACTTTATGGAATTTCTGAGTTCCCAAAGTCTACAGTTGTGATCTAACAAACAGTTTTCTTTCCATCTTCAGCTTCATTGTATTCCATAATTTTATCTTCTATATCACCTATTCATTCCATTGTTCTTCCATCCTTGTGATTACATCCAGTTGGTTTTACATCTCAGTTACAGCATTTTTATTTGGGTCTGGCCAGTTTTTAGGTCTTTTATCTCTGCAGCAAGGGTTTCTCTGGTATCTATCTATCTATCTTCAATGCTTTTTTCAAGTCCAGCTAGTATTCTTTATAACTGTTGTTCTAAATTCTTGTTCAGATATATTGTTTAGATCTATTTTGAGTAAATCCCTGGCTGTTACTTCTTCTTGATCTTTCCTTTGGGAAGATTCCTCTATCTTATGCTATATTAAGAAAGGGGTCCTACACTGTCTGGGGTGTGTTGCTTCCAGAAGTGTTTCTGGTGTATGTTGTGTACACTCTACTGTTGTGTTTTGGTTTTCTTCACCATAGGTTGTTCCTCTGCAGAATTCCTCCTTACTTATAGTGGGGAATGTTTAGACCTTTAAATAGGTGTGCTTTGATTTGTTTCTTAAAATAAGCCCGATTAAAAATTTAAAAGCCTAATTCTAAAGAAAAAGAAAGAAGCCTGATTCCAAACAAAATATAAGCCTGATTCCAAAGAAAAAGGAAAAAAAAACCCTGGTCCTATTTCCACCAAAACTGCAGCTGATACCACAGAGCACTCTATGATCAGCAGACTTGGTACCTGCAGAGGGCCTGTGTTGGTACACTGGGGGACAGGCCCTCTGCAGTAGCTCACAGACTTGCCCTAGTAAAGAAGCTCCTGTGAGGCACAAGAGTCAGGATTTGGTATAAGTGGCTCCAGTCTCCACTGGGTCACTATGTTGCTCACTGAAGTCCAACCATGTTGGTGGGCAGGGGGAGCATCACCCCACTGTCTCATCCCTGGGGAATGGAGCTCACACCCACTGCTATTCAAGAAACTCCTCTCACAGAAAAGTGAACAATATCCCCTCCTATGTCCCAGTCTTCTGTCAGAGCCCAACCCTCAATGTGCCTGGGCCATTGGCAGAGACTGCACCACAACTTTCCTGCGTTTTATCTATCTCTGGTGTGCACCTGGGATTCAAATCACTCTTTGCAGATGACAGGATACTCTATATAGAAAATCTAAAAGACTCCACCCCAAAATTTTTATAACTGCTACACAAATTCAGTAATATTATAGAATACAAAATCAACATACATAAATCTGTTACATTTCTATATGCCAATAATGAAGCAGCAAAAAGAGAAATTAAGCAATCAATCCCATTCATAATTGCACTAAAAATAAGAAGACAGGGATAAATGTCTCCAAAGAGGGGAAAGAGCTGTACTCTGGAAACTATAAAACACTGATGAGAGAAATTGAAAAAGACACAAAGAAATGGAAAGGCATTCCATGCTCATGGATTGGAAGGATAAATATTGTTAAACTGTCTATATTACCCAAAGTGATCTATACATTTAATGCATCCCTATGAAAATACCAACAGAAGGGGTGCCTGGGTGACTCAGTTAGTTAAGCATCTGACTTCAGCTCAGACCATGATATCATGGCTTTTGAGTTCAAGCCCCATGTCAGGCTCTGTGCTGATACTTCAGACCCTAGAGGCTGCTTCAAATTCTGTCTCCCTCTCTCTCTCTGCCTCTCCTCCACTCATGCCCTGTCTCTCAAATATAAATAAATAAATCAACCAACCAACAGCATTTTTCACATAGCTAGAACACTCCTGAAATTTTTATAGAACCACAAAAGCCCTTGAATAGCCAAAGCTATTGAAAAAGAAAGCCTTGGAAAAAAAAAAAAGTAAGCTGTAGATATATCACATTTCCAGACTTCAGTCCTATTACAAAGCTGTTGTGATCAAAACAGTATGGTAATGGCACAAAAATAGACACATACATTAATGGAACAAAAAACTCAGAAATGAATCCACAACTATATAGTCAATTATTCCTCACAAAGCACGAAAGAATATTCAATGGGGAAAAGTCTCTTCAACAAATGGTTTGGGGAAAACCCAACAAACTTTCAAAAGAATGATTTTTTTTTCTTATTTCACCACTTTTTTCATCTCTTTTTTTGTCTTTTTTTCTCTTTTGCTTTTCTTATTTCCTTCTTTCTCTCAAAATCTGCAGTTTAAAAGAGTAACTAGCTTACATAGTCACACCTCCAGCCATCTAGAAGAAGTCATCAAGCACATCCAGTCTATAAAACACCATGATCAAGAACACTCCTTCAGGTTTAGAAGTCACTGTTCTGTCTAATCCAAAGAAACACAGAAAATCAAGCAAAATGGGGAGACAGCAGAATATGTTCTAAAGAATGTAGAAGTTAAAACCTCATAGAAAAAACTAAATGAAACACAGATGAATATTATGTCTCATAATTTAATGATCATAAAGATACACACCAGCCTGGAGAAAAGAATAGAAAATTTTAGTGAGACCATCAATAAAGAGATTGAAAATATTAAAAAGAAGGATCCAGAGCTGAAAAATACAATAACTGAAATAATACACTAGAGGAAATCAACAGTAGATTAAATGATGCAGAAGAATGTATCTGGAAGACAAGGTAATAGCACACAAGTTCAACAGCAAAAAGACAGAAGATTTTTTTTCTTTAAATGAGGATAAATTAAGAGATCTTTTGGACAGCATCAACTGAAAAAAGCATTTACATTATAGTGTTCCCAGAAGAATAATGGTGTAGAAAACATATTTTTTCTTCAAATAACTGAAAACTTTTGTAACCTATGGAGGGAAACATATATCCAAATCCAAGAAGCACAGAGTTTTAAATAAGATGTACCCAGAAGACTACAATACAACACATAACAATTAAAATACCAAAGGTTAAAGAGAGACTCTCAAAAACAGTAAGAGAAAAACAAAATTTCTTTCAAGGGAAAACATATAAAGCTATCAGCTAATTTTTCAGCAGAAACTGTGCAGTCCAGAATAGAGTAAGCAGACATATTAAAAGTGCTGAATGGGAAAAAAACAACAAAAAAACAAAAAAAACCCTACAACCAGGAATACTCTACCCAGCAAGGTTATCATTCAGGTTTGAAAGTGAGATAGTTTCCCAGACAAAAGATAAAGGAGTTTTTCATGACTACACCAGCTCTATAAAACATGTGAAAGTAGAAATGAAGTGGCAAAAACCAGACATAAGAAAACTAAGAATGAAAAGATGTAAAATATAACAACATATACATAAAATGTGAAGGGGGAAAGGGTTTTTTTTCTTTTATTAGTAAAGTGTTTGAACTTAAATGACCATCAAGTTAATATAGACTGTTATTAAGATGTTATATATGAACCTCATGGTAACCACAAACCCAAAATACATATACATAAAAAGGAAGAAAGCCAAACATAACAGTATAGAAACTCATCAATCACAAAGAAAGAGAACAAGACAGAATGAAGAAGTACTAAAAAAAAAAAAAAAACAGAAAACAACCTAAAAAATGGAAATAAGTACATATCTATCTCAAGTATACATCAAATATTCTCCAGAATATATCACATATTAGCCTATAAAACCAGGCTCAATAAATTTAAGAAAATTGAAATCATAACATGCATCTTTTCTGATCACAATACTATGAAACCAGGAATAAAAAACAAGAGAAAAAATGGAAAATACACAAACATTAAACAACATGATAATAAAAAACCAATGGGCCAATAAAGCAATAAAAGAAGAAAAAAATACATGGAGACAAATGAATTATCCAAAATCTGTGGGACACAGTGAAAGCAGTTTTAAAAGGAAAGTACATAGTGATACTGTCTTACCTTCAAGTAAAAGCTCAAATAAACAATATAACCTTATACATAAATGAACTAGAAGAAAAAGCCCAAGATGAGTATAAGAAAGGAAATATAAAGATCAGAGCACAAATAAATGACGAAGTCTTAAAAAAAAAAATCAATAAAACAAACAGCTGGTTCTTTGAAAAGATTAACAAAATTGACAAACTCTTAGCTAGACTCATCAAGAAAAAAGAGAAGGACATACACTTTGTCATTTCTGACTGTATGTATGTAACAACTGACACACGGAAATACAAAAGATTATAAGAGAATATTATGAAAAATTATATGCCAATAAGCTGGACAACCTAAAAGAAATGGATCAATTTCTAAAAGCATGCAGTGTTCCAAAACTGAATGAGAAGGAAATAGAAAAACTGAACAGACAAGTTTCAAGTACTGAAATTGAATTGGTAATCAAAAAAAAAAAATAAAAAAATAAAAAGCCTAGGACAAGGTGAATTCACAGG
>NW_027527135.1:677117-689346 GCF_008692635.1 Crocuta crocuta
GTTCTACATACATTCCATAAGGCCTTACCCTGAAACCAAAACCAGATGAAGATACCACACAAAAAATCTATAAGCCCATATCCTCAATAAACATGGATGGAAAAACTCTCAACAAAATATTAGCACTGAGCCAAACAATACAGTAAAAAGATCATTCATCACAATCAAGTGGCATTCATTTGAAGGATGCAAGGATGATTCAACATATGCAAATCAATGTCATACACCACTCCAACAAAAATAAACATAAAAATAATATCTCAATACATGCAGAAAAAGGCTTTAACAACATTCAAATCCGTTCATGATAAAAAGTCTCAGCAAAGTGGGGTTACAGGGAACTTACATCAACATAGTAAAGTCTATATATGCAAATCTCACCACTCACTTCATACTCAGTGATGGAAAACAGAGTTTTCCCTCTAAGGTCAGGAACAAGACAAGGATGTCCACTCCTCACACTTTTATTCAACGTAGTACTGAAAGTCGCAGCCATGGCAATGAGACAAGAAAAAGATATGAGGCATCCATATTGGTAAAGAAGCTAAACTGTCACAATTTGCAATGACATGATGTTATTCACAGACAATCCTAAAGAAACCACCAAAAACTACTAGAAGTAATAAGCAAATTGAATAAAGTGGCAGAATACAAAATTAATACTCAGAAATTGGTAGCCTTTCTATAGAACTCGTTTGAATTGTCTTGTCATGCATTTCTGCCCAGAGCTGCACACATGATCATGGGTGACTTAGCCGGCTTTTACTGTGTATCCAGCTGTGGGATTAGAACTGACTCTTCTGTTCATGATGCCAAGAGGGATTAATTGCCTCACTTCCTTGAGTCAGACCAGGCTGATACCCTGGAATGGATCAGGGAGGAAGAGAAATATGCAGATGCCTAGGCTCCTAAGATTGTGAGATATGACAAGTGAAAGAGAAAAAAAGAGCTTGCTCAGGGCTGCACTTAGGCAAAGTTAATGGCTAACCATAAATCATAATGGACAATATATGTATTGACCTGACAGAATAGTTGGAAGTCTCACCTGAGGGGAGGACACTCTGCCTACGACTCTCAATTGGGACTCCAATCGTGCTTCCCCAGCTAGAAGGTTGGATGTTGTGAGCACCTGATTTGATGTATTAATTATTCTTTGTTCTTCTCCATACTTCTCTCTCTCTCTGTTTACTATAATTGCTTAATTCAATACATTCCCTTTCCTTTACAATTAATAAAGCTTTCCTCCAGGAAACTGAAAGTACAGCTCTCAAGAATTACTATTATTCTCGGGACACCTTGGTGGCTCAGTCAGTTAAGCATCTGACTTCAGCTCAGGTCTCACTGTTCATGGGTTCGAGCCCCGTGTTGGGCTCTGTGCTGACAGCTAGCTCAGAGCCTCGAGCCTGCTTTAGATTCTATATCTCCCTCTCTCTCTCTGACCCTCTGCTGCTCACGCTGTGTGTCTCTCTCAGAAATAATTAAACATTTTTTAAAAAAGAGTGTTAAGAATTACTATTATTCAGAACAATATTAAAATGGCAAAAAGAGAAAGTTAAAAAACAACATCATTTACGATTGCATCAAAAATAGTAGGAATAAACTTAGGGATGTTAAAGACCTATACTCTGAAAACTATGAAACTCTGATGAAAAAAATTGAAGATGATATAAACAAATGGGAAGCTATTCATTCCAGGTAACGGATGAGAAGAATATTGTTAAAATGTACATATTACCGAAAGCAGTCTATAGATTGAATGTTATTCCTATCAAATACCAATAGCATTTTGTTTTACAAAAATAGAACAAATAAAATTTGTATGGATTCACAAAAGACCCAGAATGGCCAAAGCAATTCTGAGAAAGTAAAATAAATCTGTAGATGACACAATACCAGATTTCAAGATATATTACACATCTGTAGAAATCAAAACAGTATGGTACTAACACTAAAATAGACACACAGATCAAAAAAAAGAGAGCTGAGATATAAATAAATGAATATATGGTCAGTTAATCTCTGACAAAGTAGGTAGGAAAATACAATGAGGAAAAGACAATCTTTCCAATAAAGTGTTGGGAAAACTGGACAGCTACATGAAAAATAATAAAACAACCATCTTTTAATACCATATCCCAAAATAAACTCAAAATGTATTAAAGACTTAACTGTGAGACCCAACACCACAAAAATCCTAGAAGAAATAATAAGGAGTATTTCTCTGAAATAGGCTATAGCATCATTTTTTCTAGATATTTGTTGTCTGTTACGGAAAAGAAAAGCAAAAGTACACTCTTGGGACTACCTCAAAATAAAAAGCTGTGCAAGGAATCCATCAAAAGACCAAAGAAGACAACCTACTGAATGGGAGAAAATATTCAAAAATGATATTTCCAATAAGGGGTCAATATCTAATGTATGGAAAGGAACTATATAGCTCAGCACTAAAAAAAAAAAAAAATCTGAGAAAAATGAGCAAAGCACCTGAATAGACATTTTTCCAAAAAGAGATACAGATGGCCAACATGGCATACATGAAAAGATCTTCAACATCACTAATCATTAGGCAAATGCAAATTGAGACCAAAATGAGATATCGCCTTATACCATTTAGAATGACTGATATCACAATGACAAGAAATACCAAATGCTGACATGGATGTAGAGAAAAAGGAATCCCTTGTGTACTGCTGGTGGAAATGTAAATTGCTACAGCCTATGTGGAAAACAGTAGAGTTTCATTAAAAAATTAAAAATAGGAATACCATATGGTCCAGTAATTCTTCTACTGGATATTTAAATGAAGAAACTGAAACACTGATTCAAAAAGTTATATGATTTTGTATGTTTATTCAACATTATTTACAGTAGCCAAGGTAGGTAAGTAAGTAACATAATATCCATCAATAAATGAATACATAAAACAATGTGTATATATATAAACAAAATTTATTATATAGCAATATAAATGGATGGGATTGTACCATTTGAGACAACATGGATAGACCTAAAGGGTATTATGCTAAGTGCAGTAAGTCAGGAAAAAACAAATACCATATGATTCTATGCATAAGGGGAATCTAAAAATAATAATAATACATAAACAAAGAGCAGAATCAAAGCTTCTGAGGAGGATGGCAGAGTAAGAGCATCATAAGAGCAACCTGTCCCATGGGTATACCTAGATAACCCAAACAGCAGTGTAAATAATCCAGGAAATAATCCAAAGACTGGGAGAATGTACTCCAATAGCTAAATGTAGAGAAGAAGACATATAGAAAAGGCTAGGAAGGGGGTGCCTGGGTGGCTCAGTCAGTTAATTGTCTCTTGATTTCAGTTCAGGACATGATCTCACTGTTCTGGAGTTTGAGCCCCACATCAGACTGCATTGACAACATGGAGCCTGCTTGGGATTCTCTCTGTCTCTGCCCCTCTCCCACTCACACACACACTCTCTCTTTCTTTCTCTCTCAAATTAAATAAATAAAAGAAAGAAGGCTAGGAAGGGTGTACATGTGGTCAAGAACCAAGCTGACCCAAAGGGCCATTCACAGGAGGGAGGGAAAGGGGCAGACTCCACACCAAGCACCCATATATGTGGACTCTGCACTGGGAAGACAAATATCTATATTTGCTTTAAAAAACAGAGGGGCTCAGTTTTTGCAAAATCTTGCAGTCAAGGGAGCTTAACATTTGTAGAGCTGGAGGGCAATAGGAAACTGAGTCTCCACCCTTAAAGACACACCGTAACAAACAGCTCCACTGAGATACAGCATAGAAGCAGAAGTTTGAAAAATGCCTAGAGTAAAAGAAGAGATTCTGACTTCTGCCTGTCAGAATGTATCCTGGAAGGGTAGGGAACTTTAGGAGAGATCTCTAAGAACAAAAGAGTGGGTGGGCACCATCTCCCTCTCCTAAACCAGCCTGTTTACAGAGACACAAGAGGGACAAGTGCAGCATGAATGCTGTCCTGGCTAGCTAACAATGCGCCCCACCCCTGAGGATCCATTGCCTCCATCCTGGCCTCAGAAGAAGTTTATTCAAAGATGCACCACAAATATGGCAGTGTGCCAGCAGCTCTGAAAGGGGCTCCTACCCCCGGTAGAGGGGAAGACAACCACACATGTGTACGCACACACACACACACACACACACACACACACACATCTGACTGTAATTCTAGCAGTGGTATTGGGGGAGATATCTGGTCTGACTGCAGGCCCCAACCACCAATGAAGCTTCTCAGGGAACAACAGAGGGAAAGTGCCTTACAGTTTGGTGCTACTGCATCTATGGTAAATTCCTGGTCTGACTCAAGCCCAAGGTGTCCCCAGACTGGTCCATTAACAAAATAGGGTCACAACCTATACCCAATCAGGAAAGAGAGCTGTTGCAGACAAGAAAATATGGCTCCATCACAACAGTAGTATATATGCAACATATATGGGAGACACCCTGGAAGTGCCAGATTCTGGTGACAGGGGACACCGAACAGTAAGAGACTACAGTATCTCTTCTTCATAAGGCCACTACTTTCAAATCATAAGATGTAGCTGACTTTCTTAACACATTGAAACAGATAAAGAGAGAGGAATATGTCCCAAATGAATAATAGGACAAAATCACAGTAAGAGAACTAAATGAAATGGAGATAAGTAATACACCTGATAGAAAATTTAAAGTAATGGTCATAGAGATACTCACTGGACTTGAGAAAAGAGTGGAATACCTCAGTGAGACCCCTCAAGAAAGAGAAAGGAGGCATGAAAAAAACCAATCAAAGATGAAGAACTCAATAACTGAAATTAAAAATACACTATAGAAAATAAATAGTAGGCTAGAAGAAACATAATAGATTGGCAATCTGGAGGACTGGGTAATGAAAAGTAATCAAGCTGAACAGGGGAGAGGAAAAAAAAACAATAAAAAGTGAGAATAGCTTAAGAGTACTCAGCAACACCATCAAGCATAATAACATTTGCATTATAGACATCACAGAAGTAAAAGAGAAAAGGTGGCAGAAAATTTATTTGAAGAAATAATAGCTGAAAATTTCCCTAATCTGGAGAAGGAAACAGAAATGTAGATCTGGAAGGCACAAAGAGTCCCCAGCAAAATCAACCCAAGTAGATCTACACCAAGATATATAGTAATTAAAATGGCAAAAAAGTAGTGATGAAGTGAGAATTTTAAAAGCAAGACAAAAGAAATCAGTTACATATAAAGGAGGCCCAATTAGACTATAAGAGGATTTTTTAGAAAAAACTTTGAAGGCCAGAAAGGACTGGCACCATACATTCAGAATGCTGAAAGGGAAAAATCTGCAGCCAAGAATATTCTATCCAGTAAGGATATCATAAAGATATCCATATAAAGAGTTTCCCAGGAAACAATTCATCACTACTAAACCAGCCTTAAAAGAATTGTTAAAGTAGATTCTCTGAATTAAAAGGGAAGACCAAAATAAGCAGAAGTAAGAAAATTAGTAAGCACAAAAGAAGTAAAATTTAGTATATCTGCTAAAAAAACAAATGGGTCAACCAAGAAATCAAAAATGAAAACCATAATGGTCCAAAACCCTTGGGATGCAGCAAAAGCTGTTCTAAAAGTGATGTTTACAGTGGCACGAGCCTACCTCCAGAAACAAGAAAATTCTCAAATAAACAACCTGCCCTGACCCCGAAAGAATCTAGAAAAAGAACAAACAAAATCCAACAGCAGTTGAAGGAAGGAAATAATAAAGATTAGAAAAGAAATAAAACAGAAACTAAAAAAAAAAAAAAAATTGATGAAACCAAGAGCTGGTTCTTTGAAAATATCAACAAACTTCATAAGCTTTTAAGCCAGGCTTACCAAAAAAGAAATGATTCAAATGAATAAAATCAGAAATGAATCTGACACTACAGAAATACAAAGGATTAGGAGTATTATGAAAAATTATGTTAATAAATTGGACAACCAAGAAGAAATGGTTAAATTCCTAGAAACCTATAACTTCCCAAAACTGAATCAGGAAGAAACTGATAATTTTAACAGATGATAATTATCAATAAAATTGAATCTGTTATCAAAAAACAAAAATGCCCAACCCAAAACAGAAACAAACAAAATAACTACTAACAAATGAAAGTCCAGGACCAGATAGCTTCATAGTTGATTTCTACCAAACATTTAAAGAAGACCTAATAACTATTTCTCTCCAAGTATTGCCTCCCAAAATAAAGGAGGGGGTGGGTAGGATGATGGATTAAATATTTTATGGGGATTCAGGAGTGCACTTATCCTGATGAGGCCCAGGTGAAACATGGAATTGTTGAATCATTATATCATACACCTGAAACTAATCCAACATCATATGCTAACTGGAATTTAAAGAAAAATTTTTAAAGTAATAATAATAATAAAAGAGGGAGGAAAACTTCCAAATTCATTTATGTGGCCAGCATTAGCCTGATCGCAAAATGAGATAAAGACACTACAGAAAAAAAGAGAACTACAGGCCAGTATCTCTGATGAACATCAGTGCAACAATCCTCAATAAAATATTAGGAAATCTTATCCAACAATGTATTTTTAAAAATTCACCATGATCAAGTGAGATTTATTCTAGTAGGGGTGGTTTAATATTCACAAATCAATGTGATACATTACATCTACAAGAGAACGGATAAAAGCCATCTGATAATTTCAATAGATTCAGAAAAACCATTTCACAGAGTGTAAAATCCATTCCTGATTTTTTAAAAAAACCCTCAACAAAGTAGGTTGAGAGGAAACATACCTCAACATAATAAAGACCAGATATGAAATCCCATAGATAACACCATACTCAATGAAAAACTGAGAGCTTGCTTTCTGCGATCAGGAACAAGACAAGAATGTCTACTCTCACCACTTTTATTCAACACAGTATTTTAAGTCCTACCACTGCAATCAGAGAAAAAAATAAAGGTATCCATATGGGTAAAGAAGAAGTAAAACGTTTAATATCTGCAAATTTTAACATGACATTATACATAGAAAACCTTAAAGACTCCACCAAAAAACTATTAGAATTGATAAATTCAGTAAGGTTTCAGGATACAACAATAGCCAAATTATAGAAATAGCCTAAATGCCTATCAGCTGATGAATTGGTAAAGAAGAGGTGGTTTATATATATAATGGAATATTACTTGGCAATGAGAAAGAATGAAATCATGCCATTTTCAGCAACATGGATGGAACTGGAAGGTACTTGCTGAGTGAAATAAATCAGTCAGAAAACAGATATCATATGTTTTCACTCACATGTGCATCTTGAGAAACTTAGCAGAAGACCACAGGGGAAAGGAAGGGGAAAAATAGTTACAAACAGAGAGGGAGGGAGGCCAACCATAAGAGACCCTTAAATACAGAGAACAAACTGAGGGTGGATAGGGGAAAATGGGTGATCGGCATTAACGAGGGCACTTGCTGCGATGAGTATGGGATGTTGTATGCAAGCAATGAACCATGGGAATCTACCCCAAAAACGAAAAACACACTTTACACACTGTATGTTAGCAAATTTGACAATAAATTATGTTAAAAATAATATTGTAATAACTGTATACTGTACTAATATTGTAATAATATTGTATGGTGACAGTTGGTAATTACACTTATTGTGATGAGCATTGAGTAATATATGGAATTGTTGAATACATTGTACACCTGTAACTAATATAACACTGCACATTAATTCTACTTCAGTAAAAATCCCATTTGAAAAAAATTACCTAAAATCATCCTTATGCCAAAGGGAGATATTTTGGGATGGCAAAATTTGCTTCCCTTCAACAGCTAATAATGGTCTTCCAAGGGAAGAATACACATTTAACCAACAAATGTTCTCACATTCTTAATGGGGCTGAATGAAGCATCTTTCTGCAGACAACTAAATTAACTCAAGAGAGGACTTTCTGCTAGCAGAAGGGCTAAATACTAAAATTGGCTGTTAAAAAAACTAATGAATCTCTTTCTCTGGAGGGTTTTGCTTTGTTTTACTTAATATATCTTATAGTATCATATATTCCTGATATACTTAATTCATTACCTAATATCTATTTCAGTGTCCCAACCACTGTCTAATGCCCAATTTTCCAGGAAATACTGTCTGTTGTCATTTCAGATTTAATAGGCATTTGTGCCAGTTTTTAATAGGAAAAATTATCAAGAAGTAGAAGACTTTAGATGTCACCTTTTTGGCTACTTGCTACAGGTCAAGGCCATAGCATTTCCCCTTATCAAATTGAATCACACAGTGGCAATAATCTGATTGCATTTGGCATGGTGCCTGCAGAAACGTCTTTGCTTTCTGAATTGCTCTACTGTGTTCATCTTTTTTAGATTGCATCCAGTTTCATTAAGAAACTGCAAAAAGGTTTTATGGAGACTACAAGAGGTAGGGAAGAATAAAAAGCAAAATACCAAAATTGTCCTGAGAGACTTCAATAACATCAGATTAAATTTGTCATATCTCAAAATACGTTTCAGAAAGAATAGTTAAATGAAAAGTTACCAGGACGTTTTTTCTACAAGATACAACTTTCTTGGCATGCACAAGTCACTTAGCCTTTCTGAACTATATTTCCACCTAACAAACAGGAATCAAAAATATGTAAGGGAAAGATGTACATAAGCTGTAAAGTGTTTTTTCAGAATCTAAATATCCGGAGGCCTCTACGGCATGTAACAGCCATGAATTTATATGAGCCCTTAAATCCTAATTTTGCTGACTGCTTCTCACATCTATACAGGTAAAATTTGTGGATGGTTAGAAGCCCCTACCTAATCCTTTTCTTTCCCCAAACCCCTCCTTTCCAATTAATTCTCAAGAAAAGTCTTTTTTCTTGCTCTTTTCTATAACTACTCTTAAGTATTCCCTCTAGACATTTTTGTCCTGCTAAAACTGTATTTTATTTGGCAGAAATTTGAGCCCAAGGTCCCAAACAATTTTGTCCTATATTCCAGTACCCATAGTCCAATGCTGCCCACATTCCTCACAAAACCTTTCGTAAAAAGAGCCCCTTTTTCCTCTCTGGAGACATCAAACATTTGGGGGTGATTCTGGAGCAACTCATATCAATTCTCCAGACCTAATTATTCAATTCTCAGGACTTTTAGGAGCAAATTGTTAAACATGGACATTAATGGAAATTTAATCATATGAACTATACTAAAATAAGCTATATTGAAATCATGGGCACTGAATACTCAAAATTACTACTTCCTAATAATTTTACTATACTTTATCACTATCCTTCTTGCTGAGGTTATTGGTAGCCATTGCATCTATGTGTCAGAAATATTATATAATGACATGCTATGTGCATATGTTCCCAGCCCCAAATTCAGTGATGTCAGATTGGTAACTTAGGATCATCCATGATGAGAGCACTTTAGTGGTGTGCTGGTAAACAGTTAACAACCAGTTCTTCAGAAAGAAAAAGACTTGATTTATATTGTTCGCCAATTGTTGTGGTATAAATATTCCACAACAGCTAACTAGTTTGTAAACCTAGTTCGGCAATTTCCTCTGGTAAACTTGGTGTTGGCTCCAAACTGGCACTGGATTTTCAGTGCCAGAGATAATAAAATTGGCAAATGTTAAGAAATTAGGTTTTTATTGTTTTGTATTCTGTCGTTTTTATCATCATCATCATCATCAATCATTGCTGAGGTTCCTGCTGTTCCTTCTTATTATTTTGATTTTCTTGAAGGCATTCAAAACAGGCATTTGATTTTTTTGAAGCAGAGCATAATGTCAGGTTGTTTTTGAGGATCTGTCTTCTTTCTCTGCCTTTGACTCAGATGGTTTTCAAACACCTAAGACTCTCCCTAAATCAGAGGTAAGCAAACCATGCCTCCTTCTAACCTGTAGCCTGTTTATAAGATGCTATGGAATTGAGAATGGATTTTTTTTTTTTTTTTTTTTTTTTTTACATTTTAAAAGGGCTGTAAAATAAAGGAGGATATGTGTCAGGGACCATATGTAGCACATAAAGAGGAGCAAAATTTGTTCCCCGAAAATGTGTATCTTTGGCATGTGGATTATTTTAGGCTGATTATATTTTTAATTTTTTTAATGTTTTATTTATTTCTGAGAGACAGAAAGAGAGACAGCATGAGCAGGAGAGGGTCAGAGAGAGAAGGAGATACAGAATCCTAAACAGGCTCCTGGCTCTGAGCTAGCTGCCAGCACAGAGCCCGACGCGGGGCTCAAACCCACAAACCACGAGATCATGACCTGAGCCTAAGTCAGATACTTAACCAACTGAGCCATCCACGCACCCCTGGGCTGATTATTTTTAAGCAACATAAGACTTCAAATGTTTTCCTTTTTGCTTCCTTCCTAAAAGAATTAGAGGGCCCATTCCAAAAAGGAGATGTCACCATAGATTACTATAGTATAATGTGAATTAGGTCGTTAGGAGGAACCAGAAAGGCCTGTTTGATCAAAATCCTCTCTATGTCTCTTTATTTCTGAATGGCCCAGCAAAAGTTTGTTTACCAAACATTTACTCATTCTGTTCTTCCTGTGAATTGCTATCCTTCCCTTGGAAGGCCCAGACCCCTACCTCCTTCTCCTTAGTCCAGAATGACCTCTATACCTCATCTTGCCTGACTTTGGGATCTCTCATCTTTATGTGAATGCACACATATGTGTTAAATTTGATTTTCTTCTGTTAATCTGTCTCAACTTAATTCTTAGGCTAGTCAGAAAAAAACTTGAAGAGTAGAGGAAAATTTTTCTTCCCCCAACACTTACAAAATTTAAAATATTTGCTATCTGACCATTTAAGAAACAGTTTGCTACTCTTGTTCTATTATTCTTAAATTTCTGACTGGGCTATAATGTTGGCTCTTCTCTCAAATATCAGTGATTCGTGGTGAATAATACTGCATCATAATTCTTCCCCAATTTACTGATTTCCATCAGGTAGTCCATCTGACCTGCCTTGCATAGTCTGAAGCCCAAGTGCTATATAATTTTTAAGTATTTCTCCTGTCAAAAATACAATGTTGGAAACAAACTAGGTGATCAATTTTTAAAAATATTTAACCATGTGCTGTAGGAGTGAATTAGTTTCTAGATAGAATGATAATGAGTGGAGCAAGTATGCAGAGAAAAGCAGGTAGGAGAGTCTCATGTAAAGAAAGAACTTTTGTCATGAGCTGACCCCAAACCCTGATCTCTACTGCTCACAGGCTTGCACCTACTGACCTTGCCGACACATTTTTTTTAAGCTCTTCTTTCCAGCCTTATCTCTTAATCTAGGGAAAAGACCCAACCTCTATAGCATCCCAGGATAACACCAAAACTATCGCTTCAAGCAGTAACAATTGCCCTGACAAAGAACTCCAGCCAGCCCAGACCACCCAAACCAGTTTGAGTTCAACCCCTGATCGACACCTTCACAGAATGAACCATGAAGTGACCTGTGGAATAGCCAAGTTACTTTACCTCATCATAAGACTGAAATCTCTGCCCAAGAAAGAGCACAAACTTCATTTACATAACATACAACGTATGCCTAGGCACAGATGGGACCTTACGCCTACCTCTACGTGTGATGATGAAATTCCTCTTTCTGATGTATTCTATCCCTAAATAAAAGGAACCCATTCACCCTTGCCCTCAGAGTCACATGTTTGAAAGTCTTTCCCCAAGGTTTCCTTATTTGCTGCAAATAAAGTTTCCTTTGTATGACATCCCTACCTGGTATAGTTTCTACCTGTAACTCACCAAGGATTGAAGTCACATTAGTCCATTACCCTTTGGGCTCATTAATTTCTAATGTCCTCACTCAGTTACTCATTAGAAAGCACAGTGCTGACACTGGAACATGGAGCTGAGTGAAACAGATTCAAACCCACTCACAGGAGCCCCCAAGTCCTATGTCTAGACCTGTGCATCAATATTAGCTGTCATTTTTACTCTGATGCTGTGAAAATGTATTATATCTTTCTAAAATCCTCTCTTTGTGACCCAGACTATTGTGAAATAAATTACTGTTCCATGCCTGAGAATAAAGTTTGATTTAATGAAAATTCCTGTGTTTTTAAAGATTTAAAATACCAATTTCAAATTATAAACTAATTTGTATGTATATATTTTTACTATATCTAGAATTTGTGTCATGTTTTATTTATATATAATAATATACATAATTTATAGTTATATAGTATCTATAAATATGAGATT
>NW_027527135.1:689490-752445 GCF_008692635.1 Crocuta crocuta
AAATAGTACACATAAGTGTATATGTATAATTTATATATTATATATTTAAATATATGTACACTTTTTAAATATATAATTTATTATTTTCTTCTATATATGTAATTATAATTATAAACATATGTATATATTTTATTTTATACATAATTTGTGTTTTATTATTTCAGCTATATATGATATTCTGTTGTTTTCTTAATCTAAAATAATTTTACTTATTTTATACCTTGAAACACACACAATTTATGTTTGTGAACTGTGGCCAAACAATGTTTCAACTCTATAAATTGAGACAAGTCCAAACTCTTATTAATAACTTAAAATTTTGAGGCACACCTGGGTGGCTCAGTTGGTTAAGCATCTGACTCTTGATTTCAGCTCAGGTCATGAGCTCATGCTCTATGGGTTCGAGCCCCACATCAGGCTCTCTGCTGACAGTGGAGAGTCTGCTTGGGGTCCTCTCTCTGCTCCTCCCCTGCTTATACTCTTTCTCTCTCTCAAAATAAATAAATAAATGTAAAATAATGGTTTTTAATTTTGAATAACTAAGATTATATTCATCATAGCAATACGGAAAATATAGCTAATGATCCTTAATTTTTTTCCTAAAGGTACTTATAGTTTTTTAATATACATACGAACTGCCTAAGAAGTTCTATGGTACCATTATCCTATTAATTTATTTCACTTTTATGTGCAGATTTCAATGTACACGTAGTTTTCAGATTTTTGGGGTATTTTCCCTTCTCTGTACATTTTCCAATATAACTGAAATAAGTTTTATCTAAACTCACCCAAGATTATGGAAAAAAAAATTACTTTGACAGGGAGGCAAACGGGAGGAGAAAGATGGACAGTGATTGATGGTCAAAGAGCATTTCCTGTTTCCATTTCATTAATTTTAAACTGCAGTGAATTGCACTTACAATGCCGTTAACTCTTCCTCATGGTGTCTTCCAGGTGACTGCTTAGAAGCTCAACCACTGAAAGTCTTTACAAGTGATATGTCATTTTGTACCTTGACATAGAGTAGAATTTGATTTTCAATCAACTTTGTACCAAAGGCTTGTCTTAAAATTGCTGACAATTCTGATTTATTTTCATGGGTTACAAAGTGCCTATTTCTTTGCTTATTGTTGTATAGCATCTTTCTTAAATTTATTTAATCTAGGAATATGCTTTTCTGACTCCTTCATTTCTTTATCAGTGTGAGTTCTCAAAGTTCTATAATAATAGTCCTGTCCTAAGACAATAATCCTCTTTGTTCATATGGCTTTCCCATCTCAGAGCTCCTAAACCATTATTCAAAACATTTAGCGCATGTTGCTTGCAGTATTTAAGAACTTTTTTCTGTCCATTTTTATCTTCACAAATACGTTTCAATTCTTTAGACACCATGAATCATGATTTACAAAAATGTGGTCTCCCTGTGTATCTCATAAGCTGTTATGGACATTAACAACGCAACACATATGTAGGGAAAAATAATTTTCATTCTACTGAGTTCTTAGCTGAGACTATTGTAATAAAATAACAAAAAATAAATTGAAGTTTATTAACATGTATATTTCATGTATACATGAGAAATATCCAGAAAAATGAGTAACTCAAAGAGGTGGCATAGAATTCAAACTTACTTAAATACCATTTTAATTAGGGAAAGGGAAGGGAAATGAAGGACTCATGAGAAAATAAATGACTTTAGGAAGCATGAATGAGCCCTTAGAAGAATAGGCAGGAGCTTTGGTAGTTTGTGACAAAGCTTATCTGGTTGGTTGTTGATTTTTAGCCTCCTTTTTTGTGTGAAGAGTCAATCTTGTCTAGTTGATGCAACTCCCAGAGAGGGAAGCTACTACAATTGAGTTCCTCTCGGAAGATCTGTCTTTAGCAGATAATAGGACTTCAAAGAAAGGTTCTCCCTGCATTTGCTGCTTTTTAAGTGCCTATAGTTCAAAATAATCAATAGGCCAAAGTGGCATATTTTAGGGTGGCACATTCTGCTTTTCTTCCTATGCCTCATGAAAGTATAACAGGACTGTCTTTGAAATACAGTCTCCAAATATACCACTTAAGAAATTTCTTAATTAGCCCACCAGAACTGTTCTAGTAATCGTTTTATATACATTTCATTCTTAGGGCATATACAGCAAAAAGGAAAATCCATGATTATAAATAGGGCTTTAATAGGATGGTAGAGGTAGAACTGTCTGATGCGTTATGTTCTTAGTACTTTCATTCATTTTTTGCTATAATTTATAATTTTAAAACTATTTTGTAAATAAATATAAAGAGACCTTAGAAATAATATTCTTCAGGGGCAGCTGGGTGGCTTAGTCGGTTAAGCGAGCGACTTTCGCTTAGGTCATGATCTCGCGGTTCGTGGGTTCGAGCCCCGCGTCGGGCTCTGTGCTGACTGCCAGCTCAGAGCCTGGAGCCTGTTTCAGAGTCTGTGTCTCCCTCTCTCTCTGACCCTCCCCTGCTCACGCTGTGTCTCTCTCTCTCCTAGAAATAAATAAAAATATTAAAAAAAAAATATTCTTCAGCAAGTATACCTAAATACTACACTGAGCAAAATTTTGAAGTGTACATAAACAAACACACAAAAATTTCTATTTTCAAAACTTTTTTGACCAGCCATAATTATATATTTTTCAGAAATATTTAATAAGGCAACCAAGAGGTTTGCCTTAAAGGAAAATGGTTAAATAATTAATAACATAACACTCTAAACATAAATCAAAACATATACAAATAATATATTTGGAGTTGGAAAAATACCTAGTAGGAAAAATACCAGGTAAGCCGGTTGTTGTACAAGAAAAACAAAAATGAATGTGCTTTGCCTAATGTTATTCAGATAATAGGGCTAAAACTAGAAACCATATGTCCTTAGAGTTTCCTATTATCCTTTGTCTCTGTCCCTGTCCTTCCTCTCTTTTCCTTCTGTTTCTTTACTTAAATGAATAAAAATTAACAGCGCATGTTTACTATCTGCAGTATAGAATTCATTCAACACAAGCACTGTTCTGCTATATACAAAATATACGGTTGAAACCTAGAGATATTATTGAAATCAAGCTTATATCCAATGAATAAGAAGAATGAAAAAAAATTATCTAAAATCAGCCAACAATTTGACTTTTTAATGCTGCTGAGAAGCAAGTTTTACCTACTGAACACAAGCATCATTTATCAATTTTTAAACTATTTGTTAAGAAGTAAAAACTAATAGGGGCGCCTCGGTGGCTCAGTTGGTTAAGCATCAGACTTCAGCTCAGGTCATTATCTCACAGTTTGTGAGTTTGAGCCCTGCGTNATCTCTCAAAAATATAGTTTAAAAAATTTTGTAAATGATAAACGTTAAAATAACAGTTAAAAACAAGGAAGTAAAAAATAACAGCAGGGCCACCACAAAAGTTAATTTGAACCTGGCACAAAATCTCTTAACGTTTATTTAATTATTTGTAAATTGAGTGAAAGGACATTATCCAAGGGAAAAAATTATTTGTGAGCCTCCCTTTCAACAGAAATCATCCACATAGGAGCAAGCATGTCAGTATGGCCAGGGTGTTTTGTTTTGTTTTGTTTTTCTGGACATCTGTCTCTCTATTCGGGAGATCATAAATACAGCCCACATGATATGTTCCAGATGGTGAGTTTTTTTTTAGCTACCATGGCCCAAATACACTACTGAGGTGGAGTACCATGTTTCTTGCTGAATACTATAGGAAGTGAGGCTCTGAAACTCTCATAATTCTACATAAAGGACAAAGAGATATAATGCTTACATTTTGAAATGTTTGGGATGCTTTCCTCTTATGTAATATGTTGTATTTAAATGTTGTATATCATCTGTCCATATTTAAAATGCCACTATTAGTTGCTATGGATAACACGTTTTCTTGCATAATATCCCTTCATTCCCTTGATGTTTTCTAACTAAATAAGAGATCATTTTCAAGCATATGGATTCTAATCTTATATCACCGTTTGGCATTTTGGAAAGCCATCTCATAATTTGCTAAATGAAAATGAAACACCCAGTTTATCCAGTAATTGGAGTAAAGTATTACAATCTGCATCATCTAAAAATGCCTCCCTTAAGGAACACCTAGCTTTTTACAGAAAACTAGTCAAGGACATCTAGAACAGAATGAGGAAGGACATTTATGGAAAAAATGCTTTGCGAGGCATTTCCTTTCTGGCACTGATGTTGATGTGTTCTTTAAATTCTTCGATTCCCTTTGAAATTTTTAGGTTCTGAACTTAAGCATCAGTTATCCCAGAGGAGGATCCAAGAAATAAGGTACCAACAATGATCTGCTATATTCATCTCAAATAGGTGAATGGACACTGAGAATAAGGGGTAGGTGAGGTCATTTGAAACACACGTGAGGTGGGGTAGGTCTTTTGCAGGAAAGAAGAAATTGTGAAGTAGCTACTTAGTAGCGACTTAGTAAAGTCAGAGGGGATTGTTCTCCCTGATTACAATACATGATTTATGTCTGTTATTTAAAACTCCCCACGTATTTTCCAGAGGAACAAAAGCGCATCACCACAGCGAGGCTATGGACAAAAGAAACTTGTTGGAAAATAAATTTGTGGGGCACAAGCAGTGGCGGCGGCGGGCCTGAAGCTGCTAAGTTCCCTGCAAGTGTGGCACAGAGGCCTCGGATCCCAGGTTGTATCGCTGCTTGACCCCGGGGCAACTGAGCCTGGGACACTTCCCCACCCCCCACTCAACCCCCAGCAGCAGGGAAGCAGCAACCTGCAGGACTGTTTCGGGTGGTATAAACAAAGCCCACAGACTGAGACCTGGAAACGAGGTGGGGCGTGGGGCATAGAACTCAGCCCACCTTTGCTACGTCCTCAGCACAGGGAGATCGGTCCTAAAGGGGTGATTTGCAATGCTTGGTTGAGAAGGGACTAGGGCAATGCCATTTTTCTTCCCACAACCACCAAGGCAGGACCACAGGAAGTGGCCAATAGATACAGTGGAGGTGAGATGTGCCTACACCAAACCACGCCATCGCCGCCAGAGAGCTGTTTTGTTGTTGTTTTTACCTGAGCCTGGGTTTGCGTGTTTATTAGTGTTGTCTGTGCATTTGTGTACCTTTGTTCCACGTGTGGTTGTCTGTCTGTTTTTCTTTTTCCAGGGATACCTCAAGAAACAAGCTAAAGTACACATGGTGGAGAGACCCAAACACCCCCACCAGTAGGGAAACAAAATAACCAAACATTCAACAAGAGAAACCAAGAGATACCATTCAAAGAACACTTCCTGAATGGACAGGCCCTGAACAGTCAAAGAGCCCTCTTTAACACAGCAGTACTTGCAGGGGCAGAGTGGAAAACAAGTGTTTAAAATTAAGAAGAGATAGAAAACTAACCAAAATGACGAAACGGAAGAACTCTCCTACAAAGAAATTCCAGGAAGAACCAACAGCTAAGGAACTGCACAACACAGATATAAGCAACATAATTGAAGAAAATTTAAAACAATAGTCATAAAATAAATCTCTGGGCTTGAAAAAAGCATGGAAGACATCAGAGAAACTATTGCTACAAACACTATCAAGCTCAAAAATAGTTATGATGAATTTTAAAAAGCTATAAATGAGATACATAATAAAATGGAGGTGTCCAATGCATGGATTGAAGAGGCAGAAAGAATAAGTGATTTAGAAGACACAATTATAGAAAAAGAGGAAGCTGAGAAAAAGATAAACTAATCCAGGACATAAAAGAAGAGTTCGAAAGCTCAGCAATACAATCAAATGGAACAATATTCATATAATAGGAATCTCAGAAAAGGAAGAAAGAGGGAAAGGTGCTGAAGGAGTCCTTGAACCAATTATAGCAGAGAATTTCCCCAATGGGGGAAGGAAGTAGATGTTGAAATTCAAGAGGCACAGAGAAGTCCCCTCAGGAGTATCTTGAATCGATCTTCATGACATATCATAGTGAAACTGGCAAAATATAAGGACAAAGAGAGAATTTTGAAAGCAGCTAGGGAGTAAAGGGCCCTAACATACAAAGGGAAACCTATCAGAATGGTTACAGACCTATCAACTGAAACTTGGCAGGCCAGAAAGGANGTAGATTTTAAATTAAAGACAATAACAAGGGATGAAGAAGGGCATTATATAATGATTAAAGGCCCTATCCATCAGGAAGGACAATTATAAATGTCTACGCACCAAATATGGGAGCACCTAAATATCTAAAACAAGTAATCACAAACAGAAAAAATCTTATAGATAAGAATGTGCTAATAGCAAGGGACTTTAATATTCCACTTATAGCAATGAATAGATCAACTAGACAGAAAATCACTAAATAAACAATGCACTTGAATGGAACACTGGACCAGATGGACTTGACAGATATATTTAGAACTCTACATCCTGAGGCTATGGAATTCACTTTCTTCTCAAGGGCGCATGGCACATTATCCAAGATAGATCACATACTGGGACACAAAGCAGCCTCAATAAATATAAAAAAGAATTGAGATCATACCATGCATACTTTCAGATCACAATGCTATGAAATTTGAAATCAATCACAGGAAGAAGTCTGGAAAGTTTTTGGAGGTTAAAGAACACCCTACTAAAGAACGAATGGGACAATCAGGCAATTCGAGAAGAAATTAAAAAATATATGGAAACAAATGAAAATGAAAATACAACAGTCTAAACTCTATGGGATGTGGCAAAGGCAGTCCTAAGAGGAAAGTACAGTGCTCTCCAGGCCTATTTCAAGCAATTGGAAAAAGCACAAGTGCAAAATCTAACAGCTCACCTAAAGGAACTAGAGGAAGAGCAACAAGAGCACCCCAATTCCAGTAGGAGAAGAGAAATAATAAAAGTCAGGGCAGAAATAAACAATATAGAAACTAAAGAAACAGTTGAACAGATCAATAAAACCAAGAGTTGGTTTTTTGAAAAAATAAACAAAATTGACAAGCCTCTAGCCAGGCTTCTCAAAAAGAAAAGAGAGAGCACTCAAATAGACAAAATCATGAATGAAAATGGACTGATTACAACCAACCCCTCAGAAATACAAGCAATTATCAGGGAATACTATGAAAAAATATATGCCAACCAACTGGACAACTTAGAAGAAATGGACAAATTCCTAAACACACACTCACTACCAAAATTCACACGAGAAAAGATAGAAAACCTGAACAGACCCATAACAAGTAAGGAAATTGAATCAGATATCAAAAATCTCCCTACAAATAAGAGCCCTGGCCCAGATGGCTTTCCTTGGGAATTCTACCAGACGTTTAAAACAGAATTAATATTCATTCTTCTCAAGCTATTCCAAAAAATAGAAATCAAAGGAAAACATCCAGACTCATTTTATTAAGCCAGCATCACTTTGATTCCCAAGCCAGACAGAGATCCAGCAAAAAAAGAGGACTACAGGCCAAGATCCCTGATGAATTCACATGTAAAAATCCTCAACAAGATACTTGCAAATCGAATCCAAAAACACATAAAAGAATTATCCACCAAGATCAACCCATGATCCTGGGTTACAGGGCTGGTTCAATATTCGCAAATCAATGTGATACATCACATCAACAAAAGAAAAGATTAAAACCATATTATCCTGTTGATAGATGCAGAAAAAGCATTTGACAAGATACACATCCCTTCTTAATAAAGACCCTCAAGAAACTTGGGTTAGAAGGAACTTACTTAAAGTATGAAAAGCCCACAGCTAGTATCATTCCCAATGGAGAAAAACTGAGAGCTTTCCGCATGAGATCAGGAACACGACAGGGATGTCCACTCTCACCATTGTTGTTTAACATAGTGCTGGAAGTCCTAGCATCAGCCATCAGACAACAAAATAAAAGGCATCAGAATTGGCAAAGAAGAAGTCACACTCTCACTTTTCACAGATGACATGATACTCTACATAGAAAACCCAACAGACTCCACCAGGACCTACTAGAACTTATCCATGAATTCAGCAAAGTTTCAGGATACAAAATCAATGTACAGAAATCAGTTGTATTTTTATACACCAACAANAGGGATATGGAAACCAACTTGACAATAAACTATTTAAAAAATTGTGGTCAAGTACTTGAATGTTCAAGAAAGATAATTTTCATTAGGTTATTAAGAAAACTATATATAAAAGTATATGCTTATATGCATTTATATTTAATGCCATAAATACATTCATACTGGGCCATAAGTTTGTAAAATATTCTGTGGGTTGATTATGTTTTTAAAATGAATTAGAAATCTTATTTATACAAAAGCCCAGATTATTTATCTCCATATATACTGTTATTAACCTGTCTGGTTAAAATGCAATTATTTAGTCATTAGGTTAATAATTTTCTGTTGTTTTCTAGATTAAATTGAGTGAAATGTGATTTCTTTCGAAAAAGAATGTTGAAACTCATTGATGCAAAGTTATATTCATCTAAGGATTGCTTATCTTGAGGATTCTTGGGTTGGAAGGTTCAATATTTGTGCAAAAGATGCCTCAATGTAAACCCAGATTGCAAGCATAATAGACTTCTAGTGATATGCCATGCTATGGATTGCCAAGGAACCTAAAAAACAAAATTAAGAAACCAACTTCTAGAACTAATAAGTGAATTCAACAGGGTTTCAAAATGTAAGATAAACATTCAAAAAATTAGTTGTACTTCTATATCTTGTCAAGGACAGTGTAGGCACCAAAATTAAAAATACAGTACTGTTTACAATTGCTCAAAAGAAGAGGAGTATATGGATATAAATCTAAGAAAACATGTATAGGATGTTTATGCTATAAAATACAAAACACTGAAGAAATAAATTTTAAGAAGTCCAAATAAATGGACATAAATAATCTTTCATGGACTGGAAGACTCAATATAATAAAGATGCCATTTTCCCCCAAATGGATATATAGATTTCAAGTAATTCTTAAATGCCCGGCAGGACATTTTTCAGATATGAATAAACTTTTACTAAAATTTATATGTAAATTCAGACGTATAATAGTAGCTAAGACAATTTTGAAAAACATAGACACATAGATCAAATAGAACAATACATAGGTGTCCCTTGCTTTTCGGAAGCTTGAATTATGCCACTTCGCTTTTACCAAAGACCCACAGTACTATCTATTTTCACCCACCCAAGGAAATCTGAAGAGGATTTTTATGAAGACAAAGAAGTGAAAAACTTTTCAGCATTTGGTTTGCAGTGAGCTGGTCGAGAGGCAGCAGGTACTCGGAGCAGTGGAGAGTGGCTTGCCCAGCTCCTTCCGTGAGAACTCAGCATCTCAGCATCATGTCACCAGAGCTTTGCACTGTGTCTGTGAGCATCTGTGCTTTATCTAAATTTATTTTGAGCATCTGTTGATAAGATGTGTCCTAAGTTATCAGGAAAGCTTAAGAGGAGTCCTTTTTTGGGTCAGGGAACACTCAAAAATGTTTTCTTATAATGGTATTTGCTTCTTTGCTTTATGTCATTTCAGCTTATGAAAAATTTCAAAGGAGTGCTCTACTTCCAGATAGCAGGAAAACTTATAGAGAACGCAGCTAGAAACTAACACAAACAGGCCAAACTAATTTTTGACAAAGGTGAGAAAGTAATCCAGTGCAGGAATGATGGCTTTTTAACAAATAGTGGTCAATGAACAGTATAACTATAAACAGAAGAAAAAAGAGAGAGATGGAGTGAAAGAGGGATGGAGGTAATGAGCGAAAGAGGAAGGAAGGAAGGAGAAATCTATATAGGTAGATGATAGATACATATGCAGATATCTGATCATATTTTGGAATGATAAAAATGGCAGAGAAATCCACAGATTTATAGCATATATATCTATAAATATGTATGTGCATATATACATACAGACAAAATGTGAATATCTTCATATTTACCTATACTTTGCAAAAGAAGAATACACAGAAAGATTTGGGCTAGTAGAATCAGGAGAGAGAATTGGAGAATTGGAGGATCGTATTTTCAAACCACAGGGGTATGATCACTGGAAAGGGAACTGTGGCAATTTTTTAAGTTCATTTATTTATTTTGAGAGAGAGAGAGAGAAAGAGATTCGAAGAAGATTCCTTGTTGTCAGCACAAAGCCTGGTGCAGGGCTCCATCCCATGAACCATGAGATTATGACCTAATCCAATATTGAGTCAGAGGCTTTACCCACTACGCCACCCAGGCACCCCTGTGGCATTTTAAAACAGGCAATCCTCTAATGCCAGCTATCCCCATAAATTTATTAGGACTGAATAAGAGATTCCTCTAAGCCTAATAATGGTAGTTCCTGCCAACATTAACCTTGAGATCCTTGAGATACTACCCACATTTGCTTCCTAAAACTACTAAAGTTGACTTTTTAAGTTATTAGAGACAGAAAAGGCTACTCAAATCAGCTTAAGTAAAAAGGGAAGCTGAATGGCTCCTTAATCGAAGCTAAACTTTGTTCCAAGAATGATCCCTCTTTCTCTCTGCTTGTGTTTGATCTAGGTTATGATCTCTCCCTTCAAATAGAGATGATTCTGTTTCCAATGGCAAGAGGAGTTTATGACACAGAAGAAAGAGAGCTTCCCTCTTGCCACTTCATTGGGTTTACATTTCAGGGAAAGTATCTGATTGGTCTAACATGGAAATAATGCTTATGCTTTTTGACACAAGATTTGCTCCATGGCAGTTCATTAGTCCAGGTCCTGGGGCAGAAAGAGCTGCCCAAAGAAGTAACGAAAGGCCTGCTGCACTGTCATTTTTAGTGGCGTCTCCACTCTGGTATCTAGCTGGGCCCATTGTTTACTTCAACACAGGACTCATATTAGCATTAATCATAAAGGGCTATGATAAGAAGTAACTGAGTAAAATATGTACTTATTGAATTGAATCTGAATCTATATCTGTAGCAAATACTTGTTCCATCTCTAGGGAAGCATATCACTATGAGATGGCACCAGAATTTTATATATTATATATTTTATGCATTATATATTGCCTTCACATTCACTATAACATTTTCCCCAACAGGTGATCAAAAAAGGACATGACAAATAAGTGAGTAAATCTACCAAAAAAAAAAAAAACCCACACAAATATTGTTTGCTTATTCATTGCTATTAAAACTTGACTCTTCAGTCTTTTGTTTGTTTATGCAAAATGTATAAAACCGAATTCTCTCATTTTCTGTATATGAACTTTGTTATGGCCCTTGAAGTTAAGTAACTCCTTTCGGTAAATGGTAAATCACTCTTTATAATTTTGAGAATCTGTTCAATTTAGTATCTGACGTATCTCAGAAGCATGTTCAGTTCTAGAAAATCAGGTCATAGACACATTCATCAAAACTTAGAGCACAACTAAGAAAGGTATATGTAATACAATGATTAAAAAAACCTTCTTGTGTGGGTGCCTGGGTGGCTCAGTCAGTTGAATGTCTGACTCTTAATTTTGACTCAGGTCATGATCTCACAGTTCAGTTCCTGAGAAAGAGCCCTACATCAGGCTCTGGCCTGACAGCATGGAGCCTGCTTGGGATTCACTGTCTCCCTCTGTCTCTCCCCTTCCCTTCCTCATGTACATGTGCTCTCTTTTTCTCAAAATAAATAAATAACCTTAAAAAAAATGCTGTTGTGCAAAATATAGGGCTCTATCAACAGATACCCTTGGGGTGTGGCATATTAGACCCAATGAAACTAAATATATCTTAACTTGAATTGGATTTTAAAATAGAAACATCTGGTTCAATGACTTTTTGCCTAAGGAAGACACCTCATTCCTTAATTCCTATATCTCCCTTATTGACTACATTAAGAATGGAGTATCTCCTACCATCGACATTCCAATGAATGGCTTGTCTCCCTACTGCAAAAGAATGTGAATTAGGATACCCACTTCAAATTAGTAGGAATCAGGCATAAAATGTAAATATCAGAAAATGCATATTGTCAACACATGTATTTTGTAAGTTATAGTATCTGGAAGTAAATCTCTTGTTATTGGCTTTCAAAATGGGGATAAGTATAATTTAGAATTTAATATGTTTATGATTTTTAAAATTACACTGTTGCCTTTCCACATCTCTGCATTTCTTCAGTTTCCCTCAGAATCTGTTAATTTACTTTCTTATTATTTCAGTGTTTCATCACTCATTTTGAATGCAGAGGGTTTTACATATTAACCTGTGTCAAAGTATTATATATGACTGATGATTAGTTAGAAATTAATTCTTTACAGATTTGTTCCCTAACAAATCCTTCATGATTATTAATAGTCTCAGTTGTCAAATACTATCAACCACTAAATCATGGCATCAAAAATCTGAGAATTATACAATATAGAAATCATTATTTTAGAGCCTGGAGACTGTCTTCAGATTCTGTGTCTCCCTCTCTCTCTGCCCCCCCCCCCGCTCATGCTGTCTCCATCTCTCTCTCAAAAATAAATAAAACATTTTAAAAACATTTTTTAATAAAAAGCAAACATCATATGTAACTTTAATCATAGGAGTGATATAAATGGAACTTTTTAAAAATATTTTTATTTCTAGGAGAGAGAGAGAGAGAGACAGCGTGAGCAGGGGAGGGTCAGAGAGAGAGGGAGACACAGACTCTGAAATAGGCTCCAGGCTCTGAGCCGGCAGTCAGCACAGAGCCCGACGCAGGGCTCGAACCCACGAACCGTGAGATCATGACCTAAGCGAAAGTCGGACACTTAACCGACTAAGCCACCCAGGCGCCCCATAAATGGAAATTCAGAGCCAAGTGGATATAACAAAAGAAGGTGAATATTATTAATGATTTATTATGTGTATATAATGCTGTTTTTTGTATATTATATATAATACTACATTAAACATGATGTTATAATGCAGGTACTATTTTATCGCATTTTACAGATGAGAAAACCTGAGAAGTAGTGTGAATAATGACAACAGGATTGCAACACAGAGAGTTGGGCTCCCACAGCCTGTTCTATGCTATCAGTTCTACTGATAGTTACAGGTATGAAAATGTTCAGCCTCTTAAAAATAATATTCATTTAGGGGCATCTGGGTGGCTCAGTCAAGTTGAGCATCTGACTTCAGCTCAGGTCATGGTCTCCTGGTTTGTGAGTTCGAACCCTGCATTGGGCTCTGTGCTGACAGCTTAGTGCCTGGAGCCTGCTTCATAGCCTATGCCTTCCTCTCCCTCTCTCTGCCCCTCCCTTGCTTGTACTCTGTCTCTCTCTGTCTCTCTCTGTCTCTCTCTCTCTCTCAAAAATACATTTAGGGGCGCCTGGGTGGCTTAGTCGGTTAAGCGTCCGACTTTCGCTTAGGTCATGATCTTACGCTTCGTGTGTTCAAGCCCCACGTCGGGGTGTGTGCTGACTGCCAGCTCAGAGCCTGGAGCCTGTTTCAGAGTCTGTGACTCCCTCTCTCTCTGACCCTCCCCTGCTCACGCTGTCTCTCTCTCTCTCTCCTAGAAATAAGTAAAACATTTAAAAAAATACATTTAAGAAAACATTTAAAAAATGATATTCTTTTATTACTTGAACATATTAATAATCCAGATATTATTGAATAATTTAATAATTGTTAAATCAATAATTTAGGTATTATTTTTAAATGCCCCAAGCCTTTATTTAAAATCATTCAATACAGCCTTGTGGCTTTGGCTGTTTCTAGCTAGTCAATTGATTTACTAATTACACTGTTTGAATTATATATGTTTATACAATGTATATATATTCACATTAAGCAAAATACACTTTTCTTATTTTAAAATTTTTTATCATTACATTTTAACTTATTGTATGCATTGACTATTAGAATATTCTATGTGAGAATTAGTTGGGCAGCATATATATTTTTAATGTTTTTTATTTATTTTTCAGAGAGTGCAAGCAGAGGAGAGGCAGAAAGAGACTGACAGAGGATCTGAAGTGGGTTCTGTGCTGTGAGCCAGAAATAGGGCTTGAACTCACTAACTACAAGATCATGACCTGAGCCAAAGTTGGACCCTCAACTGACTGAGCCACCAAGATGCCCCAGGAGCTTATCTTTTTAACTGATAAATTTGGACTCTTTAAATCTCCATTAGAAGAAAGTAACAAATTTCTGTTATGTTCCTCAAAAGTCAGTGCACTTTGATATTTTGATACTTCCAACTTTCAAGTCAACTGTAAAAGCTACATGGGAATTATTTCTACTTCTGTTCATACTTACAGTAGAGTAAAATATTTAAAAATATTTTTTCTATCTTCAGTTTATGTATATTTCCAAATCTCTAACCAAAACCTTTTACTTTTCTTGGTCTTGAGTTTTGCACTGTTCATTTGAAATGCCTGAGGAAATTATTTGGTAATTTAATGACAAATCTTATGTTTACTTTTTCTCAAATAACTTATTTCATTATAAATATAAATCATGACCTAATCCTTAAAACTGATATTTAAGTAAACAAGCAATAAAATTGTTTATTTACTATATTGTATTGTCTAGAATTCCTCAGTTGAAATCAATAATTAAAACCATCTGTTATTTTCATCTATATAATTTTCAAAGATAATTTTTGCTTAATACAGTTTTATGAGTAATCCAATACATACTTATTGAAAAGCCTAGTATTTGTCAGACACAGGCTAGGAGCTGAGAGCACAGAAATGACAAAATATAACCCTAACCTGGAAGAATCTAGAACTACTTTAAATGTAGTAGTGAAACAAAATGGACAAGAATTATTACAATTTAACTGAATGGAAGATAAAACAAAAAAATGCATAATATGAGGAAAGCACATATATTTCTGTTTAAGTGTGCAGAAATAATCTTAAGAGCAATCTTTAAGAATGATAGATTCCTATTGGAAACTCTAGGGCATTCACACCAGAGAGTTAAGTTTAGTCAATGCTCATGTATGCTCACCCTTCCATGCTATTTCTTTAAATAGCCTATATAATTGTGAGCTGGATGGTAATCCATAGAATTACCCTTTGTTATCTGTTATTACTATCTGTCAGCTATCAGGAGACTTAACTAGAACTTTGGTTTTAATATGTGTACATATAATACATATATCTCATAGATAGATAGATCACACATGTGCATGCACACAAGCATGAAGACACACATATTTTAGGTCCTGAGATTTGATTTTGTAGTTTTAAATAAGAAAACAAACCAGACTGCAGTTTTGATGGTAAACACATAGGCACCCATTATAGTTAACTTATGCAGAGATAGAGACAGAGTTTCCCTTTGGTACCTATGTAAATCATTCAAAAATTAGCTGTGATAGTAAAAATCTATTTCTTACCATTCATATGTAAATTTAAAATAAAGGATTTAATTAGAAATCATTTCAATATAAAGCAATTATTGCTAGCTTTGAGTACTTTCTGGAGAATTAATATTTAGAAATAGCCTGAAAGCAAGTACCAAGCTGCTTTTTAATTAAATGGAGGACCTAAAGCAGGGAATTTGAAAGCATCACGTTCATAAAGGACTTCATGAGATAAATTGTTGGTAATCTTGGATGAATAAGTTAAAGGCAGAAAATGCCAACTGATGTAACAATATATAAAAACATCCAAGTTTTCTAACTTTCTTCACTACTACCTGCAAATACACAATTCAAAATAAACTAACAACTTTGACACAGTAGAATAATACCTAGAAGAGCTTATTATTTTGATTGACTTTTAAAAAGGTAACAAGGAGAAAAAGTTTCAATGTAAGGTCAGATGAAAGGCAGTTTCATGAAGTTTATAGACTATTTTTTTAATGTTTTATTTATTTCTAGGAGAGAGAGAAAGAGAGAGAGACAGCACAAGCAGGGGAGGGTCAGAGAGAGAGGGAGTCACAGACTGAAACAGGCTCCAGGCTCTGAGCTGGCAGTCAGCACAGAGCCTGATGCGGGGCTCGAACCCACGAACCGTGAGATCATGACCCAAGTGAAAGTCGGACGCTTAACCGACTAAGCCACCCAGGCGCCCCTCATGAAGTTTATAATAATGATTATGTTGGCTATAAATAATATGTGTCTGGACATTAAATTTGCAAAGTATGTAAATGTATCTGGATGTAAACAAGAAATATACAGCTGCTAATTTAAATCATTTTAATAAAATTTCATAAATTTGCGGTACCTGGGTGGGTCAGTTAGTTAAGTGTCAGACTCTTGATTTTGGCTCAGAACATGATTTTACAATTCAGGGATCGAGCTCTGCATTGGGCAGAGCTGCCCTGACAGCTGCCCTGACAGCGTGGAACCTGCTTCAGATTCTGTCTCCCTCTCTCTGTCCCTCCCCTGTTCCTGCTCTCAGTCTCTCTCTCAAAACAAACATTTAAAAAAAATTTACTAAATGTAGCAAAACTAAATTGTCTGATATTGTAAAATGTGGAAATGTAAATGGTGTCTCTAAGCCTTGATCATAGAGGTCATAGAATGTTAATAGAATCAATGCAGGAGCTGTCTGATTTGCATAACCATAAAAACTTCCTGATTTGTGAGTGTAGAAGAATCATTACAGGTGTCTTAGGAATATTTAGGAACATATTTATAGCCAGTCACAGTAAAGGCGTGAAAAACAATACTCTTTGGAAGATCAACCGTTAAAAATGAGCTCTCCACTACAGATTTTAATAGGACTCCTAGCATTCAGGGTCCAATGTCACTTGCTGTCACTGCAGATGTATATGAGGGGCCTCCTGGTCTCTCAGCTTGGAGCCCGAGTCTCAGCCCGAGGCTGAGCAGTATCCTTTGATGGGATGCTGTCCACCGTGGGAGCATAGCAGTTTTCAATGTAAGAAAAAGCTCATCTATATTTTTAAGGCACCCATGTTATATCAAAGAAATCTACCTAGGAGTGAGTATATTAATGAGAAGGATCAATCTACATAATTGAAAATTTTCATATTGTATATATTTGTCTTGTTGGACATATTTCTATAATAAATATAAAGTGGAAAGATTCCTGTGACCATTTTCCACTTATTATATTTAATCCAGTAGAGTGAATAAATGTAACAGGGTTCATTATAGACAGTGGCCTGGTTGCCAAATTTTGACAGAGACTTGACTTCTAATATGTGTTCAATTCAAAAAGAAATTTAAATAAAATATACTAAAGGAAGAATTGCAAAATATCTCTGACACTAAGTAAATAACAATGATAATCCTCAGAACTTTCTACTATTTTCTGTCCATAAGAAAGAGGAAAAAAATGTGTACAGAGAGAATAGAAAAATGTAAAACCTTTCTCATGTAAAGATACCAAATTGTCTACTGAATTACTAAAATAATTGAGTCTAGCAAGACTAAATAATATCATAAAAATTAGTCATACTTCTATATACTGACAACAGAGTTGGAACTAGCAATTTAACAAAATATGATTTAAAATATTATCAAAAGCATGAACTTAAGGATACATTTTTAAAAACATATCCAGGGACTATACTTCAAAACTGTGACCTATTACTGAGATAAATTAAATAAGACCTAAATAGTGATATGTCACATTCACTGTTTGGAAAGTTCAATACTGTTGAGGTCAATCCTCAATTGATCTGCAGATTTATGACAATCAAAATCAAAATTCCAACATCTTCTTTATAAATATAAATTTTCAAGTATATTTTAAAATGTATATATAAATTGCCAGGACCTAAAACAGTCAAAACAAATTTTAAGAAGATTAATGAAATTGGAATGTTCGCATTATCTAATTTTAAGAATTAGTATAAAAGTACAATCAAGAGAGTGTTATTGGCAAATTGTTAGACAGGTAGATCGATAGACTATACAGTCCAGAATTAATCCCAAGCATATCTAGTCAAATTGATATTTGATATAGTGCCAAAGAAATCTAAAAGAAAAGCAAAGGTGAGTTTTTTTTTTTTTTCAACAAATAGTGTTGGGAAATTAGATAGTTTTATGTAAAGGAATGAACTTTGATCCTTTATCCCCACTATAATAAAAAAATTAACTCAAAATGTATCCTAGACCTAAATCTAAGAGTTAAGGTTATAGTATTTCTGGATGAATATATAGCAGGAAATATTTGTGACCATTAGTTAGGAAAAAGATCTTAGATTGAACACAAATATGGAAGATATTATAGACAAAAAGGACAAAATTACCAATATGAAAATTAAACATGTCTGTCCTTCAAAAGATAGCATTAAGGTTTTAAAAAGAGAAACAGCAGTTGTAAGAAAACATTTTTTCAAAACTCATTTCTGTAAAAAGATGGTATTCATAATATTTAAAAGAATCTTTAAGTAAAGCAAAGAAAACAACCCAGGGAACAAAAGGTTTGAACTTCACATCACCAAAGAAGATATATGAATGGCCAATCAGTACAAAAAAGATTTTCAAAATTGTGGTAATTAGGAAAAGCAAAATAAATTGATAATAACATATCACTACATATTTATTAGAAAGGCTAAAACAAAATAACAAACATAAAAGCAAGAACATACAAAACCCACACCCTAACAATTCCAAGTGTTGACAACGATGTCACTAAACTAGAAATTTCATATATTACCGGTGGGAACACAAGTGGTATAGGCACTTAGAAAACAAAAAAGGTTATTAGTTTTTTACAAACACTGTATGGCACTATATCCTGCTCCCAGGTACATACCCAAGGGAAATTAAAATTATGTTCACATAAAAGCCTATATGGCAATATTTATGTAAGTTTTTATCATTGCCTAGAATTAGACACAGTATTATATGATTTCACTTACCTGACATAATGGAAAGTTAACTTTACTGGCATAGAACAGGCATTAGGGGATGAGAATTAACCACAATGCTGTCACACAGGAAATTTTCAGAGTGATGTAATTGTTTTAGATAGTGGTAGTGGATACATAACTCTAGCTCTAGATTTGACTGTGTGACTGTGTATTTGTCAAAAATCATATAACTGTCTTCTACAAACAATAAACTTTGCTACATAAAAATTAAAACTAAATCTTTTGGGGATATTACAAGAAGAAATGCATACTGTGACAAATGAATCTATATTACAAATATATGCTGCAATATTTAAAATATACTTGAAATTTTATATTTAAAAAAGAGGATGTGGGAATTTTGATTTTGATTGTAATAAATGTGAAGATCAATTTGGGAGGACTGGACCTCTTAAAATATATTACAAATATATGATAAACTCCATCAAAAGATAGAAATAAAGTAGCTGACCTTATTAAAGCAGTATCCTTTGGTGGTTACTTACTTATAAGTAACTCTCAAAACCTGTTTTAATTGGACACTGTGAGGTAGAAGACATAAAATAAATTTACAGAAATACTGTATTCTAGGTTTTGACCTTTTTATTTTTTGTCTCAAAGCAGTACTGGTTAACAGCTAAACAATTTTACATGTATACTGAGGTCAAAGACATCAATACTTAAAAAAAACCCTAAATATTATGAGCCAGGCATTTCACTGTCTGAGAAAGAATTTAGAAAATCAGCTTATAGGGAAGAAAGAATGCTAGAATAAACCCTGTGGTACCAGATCAGAGTAGAAGATACCTGTATCAACTTATATTTATCACAAAATATCTGCAGCTGGATAGACACAGAATTAGAGTGTTTTGTATGCAAGACTGTGTCCACAGTGTATTTCCTAGTTCTATCTCGAGACAGACTAGAAGCAACCAGACCTAAGCACTAAAAGGCACATCTACAGCCCAGATCTTAGTTTCTCAATGTCACTATGCACCAGAAGGACCCAAAGGAAATACAAGATAAGCCTGGAGAATCTTGTAGCATTAGAAAGTAAGGAATACTTAAAATTAAAATTGGGGCATGTCAAATGACATAGAAACTAACTTGAAAGAGCTCCTCATGACCCAATGTAACAGTTTAATTTGGGGGGCTTCCCCCCCCACAGTATACATACTAGAAATTCCTAGGTTTTAAATTCTTTTTTAATGTTTTTATTTATTTTTGAGAGAGAGAGAGAGAGAGAGACAGCATGAGTACGGGAGAGTCAGAGAGAGGGAGATACAGAATCCAAAGACAGTCTCCAGGTTCTGAGCTAGTTGTCAGCTCGGAGCCTGATGCGGGGATCCAACCCACAAACCTTGGGATCATGACCTGAGCTGAAGTGGGATGCTTAACCAACTGAGCCACCCAGGCATCCCTAGAAATCCCTAGTTTTAAGAATCTACCAGCAACATTCAAAAGGAATTAGGTGTGAACTGAAAATGTAAGAGTTGAAAGTACGCAAAGTGTAAATGCCTTGCAAATACTAGGTTAGTTCTATGGCTATCAATTGCTTTGTCCTCTTGGTTAATGTATGGACCTATATTGAACACTGCTTGAGGCCAGATAAAGTGTCCTTCCTTCACCCACAAAAATCTCTCATAGTACCTTAAAAAGAAAAGACAATGGCACTTTATTTTGCCTTTTATATAGGAAATATAGATTATTTTACAAACTTATTTGTGTGCTCAGCAAAGAAAAGTCACATAAATATTAGAAGAAACTTTAAAGTTGTTTAATTTAATCATATAAATAATATATGTATATAATGCAAAAGTATAGTTTATACCCTGCATTATTTAGGCTCTTGTTCAACATCTCATGATGAGCTTTTTCTGCTAATAGATATTAACATATGTTTTATCCTGTATCATTATATATATTTTAATTAATTTGGGTTTTACTTAAGGAAAAATGCAGATACCTATACTAATTCTTACTTTATTTGGTGCTATATAATAGTTATAACATGAAATACTTTAAAAGTATTTTCATAAATTTGATTTCATCTCATCTTTGCCTTTATTGTGGAAAAGGAGCTTTAAATATTAACCACCATAAGTATAAAAAATCTTTCTTAAAGTCCTCCTATTGGTAAAGGTTTTATTACCATTGTCTCTCCTTATCTACCCAAAAGCACAGACCTACTCTGGATTCTGTTTAGTATCACAATGATCCTTGTCAACACCAATTAACTCAGGACATGAACTGTTTGTTTTTCATTGTGACTTCTTCAGGCAATAAATAAAGACCCAGAATAATAAAATCTGAAATACTTATGCTGGCAGGTCTATTGCCATGATTTATGGTCAATGTAGATTTTATTCTTACAGTAAAGTCTTATGTCAGAAATATTTTGTCAATAACAATATTATACAAAACACAATCATAGTGATATTATTGGAAAAATGTATTGGTATATAGAAGCAGACTTTAGTTCATCAAGGAATATTATTATAATACAGTTTTGGTAAAGAATGTTTTAGCTTCATGTTTGTTTAAAGGGAAGGGAGAACTATTTGAGGCTCAACATTTTCCTGTTAGCACACGTGTATTTCATACTCTTTATTATTCTGGTTTTCCATTGAATTTATTTATGCTCTATTGTTCTTAGTAGAAAATAATATTCATGAAGAATTTCAGTTGATCTGACTCTAAAAAATAGTATTCAGTTTTTTCTTCTTTGGTGACTTTCCCATGCTGTTTGCTTCTTACATAAAAAAGAAAAAACAACTTTAGTAAAACCATTGAATTAGATTTTGACTTCTTACACTACTTACCAATTGTGTTTTAACAGTATTATTGAGGTACAATAGACCTACAATATTTGTACAATTTTGTCTTAATAGACTTGTATATTTATAGAACCATCACTATAATCAAAATAATGAACTTCTCTGTGACTTCCAGAAGTTTTCCTCATGTCTTTTTTTTTCCACGTTTATTTATTTATTTGGAGAGAGAGTGAGAGAATGAATGGGGGAGGAGCAGAGAGAGAGAAGGACAGAGGATCTAAAGCAGGCTCTGTGCTGACAGCCGAGAGCCCAACATAGGGCTCAAATTCACAAATTGTGAGATGATGACCGGAGCTGAAGTAAGATGCTCAACCGACTGAGCCACCCAGGTGTCCCTCCTCATTTTCTTTTTTAATGCTCTCTTTTGGTCCCTCTTTGTCACCCCAACTCTTCAGGATAACACAAGTCTACCTTCTACAGCTATATAGTTTCATTTCCTATAATTTTTAAAAGTGGATTTATGTCATATATACTTTTCTTTGTCTGGCTTCTTTCACTCAGCATTATTTGGAGATCTGGCCAAATTGGGTCATATAATTTCTTTTTTTTTTTTTTTTGCTGAGTAGTATTCCATTATATATGCATATATCACACTTTATTTATTCACATGTTAAATGACATACAGGTTGATTCAAGTGTTTGGCTATCTGACCTAAAGTGTGATAAATCTTTGTATGGACATACACTATCATTTCTCTTCCTAGGCAAATACCCTGAGTAGAATAGCTGGATTGCATTGCAGGTATAGGTTTAGATTTTAAAAAACTGCCAGGGGATTCACTGAAACTGTAAAGAAATTTGAGGAGTAATCAATATAGCAAAAGTGAAAACTACAATACCTGTTGAAACTTTGTCTTTATATGTGGTGGAAAGATGAGAAATTCCTTGGTTATAAGAATAGCTGTATCTCATTACGTATAAATATAACATTGTTTTGTTGTGGTATGAAAGTTCCAATAGAGATAAAAAGATGTTTATGGAAAGTGAGCACCCAAATTAGCAACTTATTACCTCTTGACTTCTAATTCACCATTTTTGCCTCCTGTGTGATAATGAAGGTGTGATTTGTAAAAAACTACTTTGTCACCTGGTATATTATTAGTCCTGCAGAGTAGATGACAAACATGAAGAAAGAAGTACTGTTTTCTTCCTGGGTCTTATGTATCTTGTTTGCTTGCTAGGCTCCTGGGAAGTCTTCTTTCTTACTTACCAGGATCCTAGGGAGTACCCTTTCTCCAAGTACCAACTCCTATGCTCATGTGATTTATCTTGCACTAGATTTCTACAGACTAGATTTTTCCAGCAGGAAAAGGATTTTTCCAGACTTGATTTCTCAGTGCATGCTTCTATCTTTGTATCCCACCTATTTTTGTATCTGGCAGAATTTAATCAATAATCCAGATTATTTGACATTCAAAGTATACTTCCCTACTGAATAAATGAACAATGTGACATTAGGAAGTCTTCAGATTGAGGAGTTAAAATGGCAGAGTAGTATGGGGACTCTGAGCTGGTCTCATCCCTGAAACACAGGTAGATCAGCATCAAACCATATGAACACCTAGAAAATAGATCTGAGGAATAATGCAACAATCTGCATAATTGGAGCCAGAGAAATTGACAGGTATGCATTGCTGAGAGGTGAATTGGGGGAGAGAAAAGCTGTGGAGCTAGGGAGGGTAGGGAGCCATTTTTACAGAGAAAGAAGAAAATGGGGGAGTGCAGCACATCAGGATTGCACCAGAAAAGCACCTTTGCCTGAAAGTACCTGGAGAGAAAGAGCAAAACACTCACAGGAGACTGGACCAAAAAAAAAAAAAAAAAAAAATCTGTTCACCAAAATCATTGATAGGGAGAAAGGGGAGGGTTTCAGTTCTGCCAAGATTCTATAAACAATGGAGCATGGAGTCTGAAGTTTCAGAGCCCAGTGCTTAGCAGTGCTCTGTTGAGGAAGCAGGATGAATCCATAGGAACAGGCAGTGTGATATAAGGGGTCCATGTGCCACATAAGGAGAAGCAGTTCCCCTGATTCTCCTGATTAGAGTGCATTTGGTAGAGGCCATGTGTCCTCCTTGTGAACAAAATCCCAGTGGACTCAGGAGAGCATCCATGTTTACTGATATTGAACCAAAGATGCCAAAGGGCAGCAAAACCTGGCATCAGCTCTGTGTTGTGATTTGGCATAAACTCTGGGCCTCTGCCACTCAAAAACCACAAGAACATTTTCTAGAACAAGCCAGCACTTGACTATTGCTTGGCAAGACTCTCCCCCAGAGAATCCACATGGTCCCAAGCCACAGGGGTCTCTGAAGCATGGGGTTTGGAACACAGCCTCGTCTGAGACAAAACTCTGGAGGAAAGTGCTGCCTGGCAGGCGGATGGCTTGGACATGGACAGAGTAGAGGTAGGGAGTGGAAGGTGCCTGAGACAAAGGAGAGATGTTTATCATGGGTGGGTGAAGGCGTGGTGTTCCTGTGCCAGAGACTAGGGAGCTGGGTGAAGAAATTTTCACCTCTCCTGCACACAGGCATGCACATACACATTGATCCACCCTAGTAAGCTAACTGGTGCCACCAGTTGAGAACAGAGCCATTACACCAAGCCCTACTGACCTATCCCCCAGGCACATCCACCAGAAAACCAGCACAAATCCCTTCCACCTGCTTATGGTTTACAGACTATAGCATGCTGCAAAGTTTCAGTTCTAGGGGGAAACTGGATGTGAGTTCATTCAGATTTCATTCTGTTTGCTGGTTCACTTATTTGTTTGTTTTGTTTCTTTTTTGCTTAATTTTTTTCTGTCTTTCTTGAATACAGAAAGAATAAATTCTATTTATTTATACTATTCTACTTAAACCATTTTTATTTTTTAAAATTTTAACTATTTTTCCTTTCTCTTTTTTCTCTATTCTATCAAGCTTCTCTCAACAAGCAGACCAAAACACACATAGGATCTAGCTTCCTTCATTTGATTGTGATTTTTCCGTTTTGTTTTTAATTCTTTACTTTTAATTGTCTATTTTATTAATTTTTCCTTCCTCCAAAATGACAAGACAAAGGAGTTGACCCCAAAAGAAAGAAAAGAAAGAAATCAGGCAAGGGATTTAATCAACGCAGATGTAAGTGAGATGTCTGAACTGGAATTTAAAGCCACAGTTATCACAATGCTATCTGGAGTCGTAAAAGGCATAGGAGATACCAGGGAATCCATTTATGCAAAAATAAATGAACTAAAATCTAGTCAGGCTGAAATTAAAAATTCTATAACCAAGATGCCATCTCGAATGGATGCCATGACAGAAAGGGTGGATGTTGCAGAGCAGTGAATCAGTGAGATAGAAGATGAAATTATGGAAAATAATGAAGCAAGAAAAAAGTGGGAAACAAATGCAAAAGATCATGAATCAAGACTTAGAGAACTCAATGACTTATTATAAAGGAATAACATTCAAATCATAGGCATCCCAGGAGAGGAAGAGAGAGAAAAAGAGGCAGAAGGTTTATGTGAACAAATTATAGCTGAAAATTTTCCAAATCTGGGGAAGGACCCAGACATCAAAATCAAAGAAGCACAACAAACTCTCATTAGATTCAATAAAAAATGACCATGACCAAGATATAGTCAAATTCACAAAATACAGAGACAAGGAAAGAATTATGAAAGCAGCAAAAACACAGAAGTCCTTAACCTACAAGAGAAGACAGATCCGGTTCACAGTAGATCTGTCCACAAACACCTGGTAGGCCAGAAAGGAATGGCTGGGTATATTCAATATGCTGAATCAGAAAATTTTGCAGCCTAGAATAATTTATCCAGTAAGGTTATCATTCAACATAGAAGGCAAGATAAAGAGTTTCCCAGACAAATAAAACTAAAGGAGTTCATGACCACTAAACCAGCACTGCAAGAAATTTTAAGGACCCTTAGGGGGGAGGGGGAACAGCAAAGAGTAGAAAGGATCAATATCACCAAAAACACCAACTCTATAGACAACACAATGGCACTAAATTCATATCTTTCTATGATCACTATAAATGTAAATGAAATATATGCTCCAGTCAAAAGACATAGGGCATCAGAATTGATTTTTTTAAAAAAAAGACCCATCTGGGGTGCCCAGGTGGCTCAGTCATTTAAACCTCCCACTTCGGCTCAGGTCATGATCTCACAGTTTGTGGGTTCGAGCCCCGCATCAGGCTCTGTGCTAACAGCTAGCTCAGAGCCTGGAGCCTGTTTCAGATTCTGTATCTCCCTCTCTCTCTGACCCTCTCCTGCTCATGCTCTCTCTCTCTCTCTCTCTCTCTGAGAGAAATAAAACATTTTCTTTAAAAAACATCTGTATCTTTAAAAAAAATAAGACCCATCTATAAAAAAAATAAATAAGACCCATCTATAGACTGCCTACAAGAGACTCATTTTAGACTTAAAGACATCCGTAGATTGAAAGTGAGGGGATGGAGAACCACCTCTCATGCTAATGGGCGTCAAAAGAAAGCCAGAGTGACCATACTTATATCAGACAAACTAGACTTTAAAGCAAAGACTTATAATAAGAAATGAAGAAGACCATTATATAATAATTAAGGGGGGTCTATCCTCCAGGAAGATCTAACAATCGTAAATATTTATGCTCCCAACTTGAAAGAACCCAAATATATAAAACAATTAATCACAAACCTATGGAAACTCACTGATTAGGACACCTGGGTGGCTCAGTTGGTTAAGCCTCCAACTTCGGCTCAGGTCATGATCTCGTGGTCCATGAGTTTGAGTTCTGCATCAGGCTCTGTGGCGCCAGCTCGGAGCCTGGAGCCTGCTTCAAATTCTGTGTCTCCCCCTCTCTCTGCCCCTCCCCTGCTCATGCTCTGTCTCTCTCTGTATCTCAAAAATAAAAAACGTAAAAAAAATTTTTTTTAAATAAAGTTAAAAAAAAAGAAACTCACTGATAATAATACCCTAAAAGTAGGCTTTTTATTTAAACTCCACTTACAGCAATAGATCACCTAACCATAAAAATCAATAAGGAAACAGTGGCTTTGAAAGACACAAGGGACTAAACGGACTTAACAAATATATTCAGAACATTGCATATATGGTCTGTACATTCTAAAGCAGCAGAATACCCCTTCTTCTCAAGTGCATATGTAACATTCTCCAGAATAGATCACATACTGAATCACAAATCAGCCCTCAATAAGTACAAAAAGATTGAGATTATACCATGCATTTTTTCAGACCACAATGCTATGAAACTTGAAATCAACCACAAGAAAAAAATTGGAAAGACCACAGATACTTGGAGATTAAGGAACATTCTAAAGAATTAATGGGTTAACCAAGAAATTAAAAAGAAAATTAAAAAGAACATGGAAGCCAATGAAAATAAAAACACAACAGTCCAAAACCTCTGGAATGCAGCAAAGATAGTCAAAAGAAGGAAGTATATAGCAATCCAGACCTTCCTAAAGAAGGAAAAAAGGTCTCAAGTACACAACCTAACTTTATACCTAAAGGAGCTGGGAAAAGAATAGCAAATGAAGCTAAAAGGCAGCAAAACAAGGGAAATAGTAAAGATTAGAGCAGAAATCAATGATATTGAAAATAAAACCAGTAGTTCATATCAATAAAACAAGGAGTTGGTTCTTTGAAAGAATTAATAAAATTGAGAAACCCCTAAGCAGATTGATCAAAAAGAAAAAGGATCCAAATAAATAAAATTACGAATGAAAGAGGAGAGATCACAACCAATACCACAGAGATACAAATAATAATAGGAGAATATCTGAGCAATTATATGCCAACAAATTGGGCGATCTAGAAAAAATGGAAAAATTTTAAAATATAAACATATAAACTACCAAAGTGAAACAGGAAGAAATAGAAAATTTGAACAGACCCATAATCAGTAAAGAAATTGAATCAGTAATCAAAAGAAGAAGTTCCCACAATAAGTTCCTTCACAAGGTGCAATCATCATACCACGGCCAGAATAAGGGGACAAATCACTCCCGATATTGATCAACAAGGTACCTTAGGGGTCAGTGCTCAAGCAGAAATAACTGAGTGGGGGTGGATATCAGTCATCATCTGATTGGCAAGAGACTGTGCAAACTTGCTTTAACCTCACCAGGAGTTTTCTCTACTAGTGGGCTCAGAATGGCTCCCAACAGATTCTTTGCTTGAATAAACTTGAATCAATCTCTTAAATTTTCTGGGCCCATCTATGCACTTTGCAAATCTAGTTTTGGCAAAACCCCTGCTAAGTCAGTTTAACTAGAATCCCCAACTCTTGACATCTCATCATCTTCTGTATCTTCCTAAGTTTTTCATCCTTCACTATCCCCTAGATGAGATCTAATCACCTTGGTTTGTCTTCAGCAAGAATCCTGAATCCTGTTAGGTCAGTTTAGCCAGAACCTTCCGCACCCTTATCCCTGATGTTTCCCCTTAGTAATTTCCTATCCACCGACCCCCCCACCCTGCTTTTTGGGGGCTATAAGTTTCTACCTGCTCATGCTTCATTCAGAGTTTAACCCAATCTCTTTCCTGTATAGTAAAATCTCATTGCAGTGGTGCCTTTATCTATTACAATGGTCCTGAGTAAAGTCTATCTTATGATTTTTAACAAATCACATTGAATACTTTTTTCTGTAAAAGCATCCAGAATGGATCAGATGAGGAAGTGAATATAGGTAAGTAAAGAGCCCAGAAGCATTGGAAAGAGCCAAGAAAGGGGATGTACAAGTAAAAGAGCCTGAGAAAGAATAGTAATTGAGCAAGATAAAAACAAAGAGAGTAATTCTGAGAGCTACACATAGAAAATATTTTGAGGAGCAACCAAAAAAAACCCTGCATTGTTCATCCATCAAGTAAAATTTAGATCTATATTGAGTACTGCCTTTAGGAACAGGGAGAAAATTTATGACTCTGAGACATAAATTTGGAAGGGCAATGAGTATATGTAAAAAAAAAAAAAAAAACTAAGTGTAGGGGATTTTTAAAAGAATGGGAAGAAAGAAATTATGTTCAAAGACTGAAGACAACAACAACTTTAGAAGAATTTTTCCTGGAAAATAGACCAATGGATCATTATGATGGGGGAATTTGTAGTTAAAAGAAATTCTTTTTAAGATAGAAAAAATAATTGCATATTTTTATGCTCATGAAAATGATTTGATAGAGAAAAAGTGGATAGTGGAGGAAATTGGAAGTATTTTTTTTTTCTGGGAGAAATTTTGAAGTGATTTTTCTGAGTAGAGAACATGTGATGTGATCCAGCACATAACAGGAATTCCTCTCTAAAAGCACTATGGGGAGGTCATATACAGTAACAGGAGAGAAGGCCAATTAGGATGCCACAAATGAAGTTTGACAAAGAAGTATTAGGATTACATTATCTTCTGACAGCTTCTATTTTCTCAGCAACATAGAAAGAAAAGTCATTACTGAAAATGAAGAAAGGGAAGGAGATACCTGTGAGAGAGGGGAAAAATGAAGCTAGATACTAGGTCTTTTGGGAAAGTGAGAGCATGAGTATTCTAAGGAAATGCAATAGAGTTCCTTGAAAACATTGTCCAAAAAAGACCATAGGTTCTAAATTTAGAGTAAAGGGTCATTTACTTTGCCAACACAAGAAGGAAGGAGAGGCATTAACACAATCAGAGCTTAAGATCATCATACCATCTTATTCAGGAAAGAATGAACAGTGCTGTAATAACAAGGTATCTCCTATATTTTAATTATTTACTGAAACAACAGTTTATATCTAATTACCCTAATCAAAAGCATTTCATAAAATGTTTTCTTTCATGTATTCCTTTCAAGCTTAAACTGACAGATGCTTTTACAATAGAACTCGTGTATCCTTAATATGTTGCATCAAAGAAATATACAGACTGCAAAATGACACACTTAGTTCTTAAATGTTTTGTCCTGGAAATTACATATGCCACTTCACTCATGATCCATAGGTTAAAAGTAGTCACATGTTTCTGGCTAACTGCAAGGGGAAAATGCAGAGGAGTCCAAAGATAATCAATAAATAATAAATGCCTATGACCCAGTATCTCAGTTGTTTAACATCAAAATTATGACTTTCTTGTGTACAGTAGTACAACTTAAAGACCACTCTGAGAACTTACATGAATATCTAGTGCACATGCCAGTAAGTAGAAAAGAAACATCACATTCCCCCCAAAATATGTTTCCTTATTGATTTAATGGGCATTATGAGTCCTTTCAAAAGCATGTTATTGCCACTTCTACTTGAGTTCAAATTAAAGTCCTCAAACACTAGGAACAGGGATTTCAGTTACATAAGGAAACTTCCATAAGGAGAGATGATGTGCAGTACTGTTTGATGACATGAATTTCAAATATAGAATGGAGAATTAGTAGTCAGAAAGTAGCAATGACATACAAAGAGAACACCTGTTCTTCCCATGAGCCCGTGGTTGAGAATCATATATATATACATATATATATATGGAGAGAGAGAAAGAACACATACTATGTTTAAATACTATTAAAGACTCCAAAGTAAGAAAACAGTACAAAATTTTGTCCTCATTAATTAACTTCTGATGGTTTTTTGCTCACAATGCTAGCACTTATAGGAAAAATTCTGTCGTAAAAATTGTTATTGGCTAAAATATAGGAAACAGAAGAAACTCAAAATCAACGACTAATTTAGTTTGTTGATGGTTCTAATCAAGGTAAGAAATCTCATGAAAAATAATTCATAATATATATATAGGTTAAACAGGGTCCTAACTAATGACTGTTAATGCATCTTTTCTTTACAATGGATATACATACAGTTTGGTCTTTATTTAGAACAATATTGTAGAAGTTTGTTTAGGTTTTGAAACACATAGTGAATGGCAATACATTTGAAAGACATGGAGTATTCTTTCAAATTAAAATATGGTTGTTATAATAATACAAAACATGCTTTTAAAATATTGATATTAGGGGCACCTGAGTGGCTCAGTCGGTTAAGTAACTGACTCTGGATATTGACTCAGGTTGTTATCTCACAGTCATGAGTTTGAGCCCTGCTTTGGGCTCTGTCCTGACAATGGGGAGCCTGCTTGGGATTCTCTTTCTCTCTCTCTGTTCCTCCTGTGCTCATACTCTCTCACCTGATCTCATAATAAATGAATATTTTTAAAAATAAGAACAAAATATTGATATTAATGGGATTTAAAAACAGAAATTTATAAGATTTACATGGCTTTGCTATCATCTGTATCAAAACATGAACAATGAAAAGGATGGATTTCACGTTAGGTTTCATAGCATTATAACTATTTATGCTAACCATAGATCCATTTATGATAAACAGGAGCAACACTTATAGATATTGCTAGAATAATCCTACCTCTTTTTTTCTCTTGAAATGTTTGGGATAATAAAAAAATACTTTGTTATTATGAGGGCACTTTACAAATATATTCACTTGTTTAGAAAATGTATTTTCCTTATATTTAAGACATCTAAACTCAGACTCCCATGAAATCTTAGGAAACTATAGGTGGATATCTGTTTTATATGACATAATTGGCAAATTTTTCCTGAGGTCTACGTTTGATTGAAAACAATACTATATAATGTGATGCTCATGAAAAACCTGCTATAATAGAGATTAGACTTTCACAATTTTTAGAGACAAATATAAACTGAATTTAGGTCTGTTTGAAGAAGCATTGTGATTTGAGGTTATCACTAAATGTTAGGTACTTTAGGTATCAATAACAGAATAAGTAGAAATAATACATGAGCTCTTACACAGAGGAGAACAGTGGAAAAGTATTACCAAAGTGATAGTTGTTTTGTACTATACCTCCTTCATAAAGCAAGAACTGAGACTCCAAAGATTAAATAAATAGCCCAAGACTGGAACTGGATTAAAACCTGGTTTTCTCGGAGTGCACAGGTGGCTCAGTCGGTTGAGCGTCCGACTTCGGCTCAGGTCATGATCTCACAGTCTGTGAGTTAGAGCCCCATGTTGGGCTCTGGGCTAACAGCTTGGAACCTGGAGACTGCTTTCGATTCTGTGTCTCCCTCTCTGCCCCTCCCCTGCTCATACGCTGTCTCTCAAAGATAAATAAACATTAAAAAAAAATAAATAATAAATAAAACTTGGTTTTTCTGAATATCAACTCTTTCCTCATTTTGCTTTATGACACTGAGTTATTTCTTTGAATGTGCTATTGTTGATATCGTGTTGATACCAACTTGACTTGAATCTTGAACTTTCATTCCTATTGTTATAGATTCCCTGTCTCCTAAGTCTAAACTAAGATTAGAGCTTAGACTTTAACACTAGGGACTATAAATAATATGGAAATGGTAATTTTAGTAACTCAATTATTACTGCCTTTATCTATAGAAGAAATGGCTTTGGCTGGAAAGGGTGGCAAATTTTATTTTGAGGCCAAGTATCCATAACATAAGAATAACTGAAGACACTGAGCCAGCCTAAGCATGGGTGAGCCTGGGATCAGATCTTTTTCTGGGTATGATGCCATATAAAGAAAGGAATGATGAAGAAAATCACTGAAGACTCAAGAATATGTCACAATTTATTCTATTCTGGTGTGGAAGAGGATTCCCAACTTCCTGTCCTGTGACACTATTCTGATTCTCAAGATTTTCTTTGCTACGCTGACTTTCACTTAAGTATATAACCAAAGCCAAAAAAAACAAAAGTTTCCATGCAATGGTACAACAAGAACAATTTGTACTATACTGTGTTCTCCTCTTAAATTGTACTTCATTTTCAAAGAGTCCTATGACTCTATTTTTAGCAAATTATAAGACATTGGGTCAGATTTTATCTACCAACATTGGACTTAAAAAATCCGTATACAGAATGTCTGGAAACTGGTTTTTGAAAATGCTCTTTATCCAGTGTTACAAGAGAAACGTGGTGTATTCTAAAAAGAACACATACACAGTTTTTTCCTACTGGTTTGGAGGGATAACAAGGAGGCAAACATTAAACAAACAAAATAAAATCAAAATAGCTCAGCACTTTCTGTAGTTTAAATGATATGATGGTAGTTTCTATGGTTCACAAATTATACATGAAGCATACTTTTCAATAATTAACTCTTTGCTATCTAAGAAAATTTGGAAGTGATTTTTCACTCTTAAAGCAAATTTTGCTTTAAAAACAAAGGATTTGTTAGGATTAGTAAGTAGTTTATAGCAGTTAATGTTATGATCTAACTCTCTAAATTGAAGGGTTTCAAAAAAGGACTATACTGTAATTGTTGTGTTCTGGTCTTTAAGTTTTACTAACATGGAAATTTTTTTTATAAAAATAATTCCTCAGAGACTATTTGATAAAGTAGATATAACTGAGTATCCTTTACAATTTATAGGTGTCTTGCCATTTCCAACATCTATATAAGAACTATATAGAAATTTATATTTTAGGGGTACTCAAGTGGCTTCCAACTCTTGATTTCAGCTCCAGTCATGAGTTCAAGCCCCATGTCAGGGTCAGTCCCACTGATTCTCTGTCTCCTCACTCTCTGCCCCTCCCCAGCCCATGCTCACTCTTTCTCTCTCTCTCAAAATAAATTAACAAACATTTTAAACTTTAAAAAAAGAAAAGAAATTTATATTTTATTTTATTTTAATTTTTAAATGTTTATTTATTTCTGAGAGAGAGAGAGAGACAGTGTGAGCAGGGGAGGGTCAGAGAGAGAGGGAGACACAGAATCCAAAACAGTCTCCAGACTCTGAGTTAGCTGTCAGCACAGAGCCTGATGTGGGGCTCGAACCCATGAACCGTGAGATCATGACCTGAGCCGAAGTCGGACACTTAACCGACTGAGCCACCCAGGTGCCCCAAGAAATTCATATTTTAGTGCTAAGGAAAGCTTATATAAAACTAGAGGAAAATGTCAAGCAAACTGAGGTCTAGGCATGAAATTTAGGTGCTTTGTGACTTTTGTCATTCAATTTAACCTTTCTGGGCTGTAATTTCATATTTATATTCTGAAGTACAGCATACTGAAAAGTATTAGCTTTTGGAGTCAAAATATCTGGAATCCTGCTTCTGTCATCAATGTATGTTTAAGCAAATTTCTAAACCTTCCTAAGTCCTGTTTTTCTCATCTATTACCTATAATAGATGTAATAAATAATAAACTATATGACCCAAGGTGGTTTTAAGGATCATATATGATGATGATATATGTGAATATATTATACATGGTACATAAAGATATTATAGCTAAAACAGTATTTCAATGCAAATGAATAAAATTGGCGAATGATATAGCTACAGAAACTCAAAACAATTATTTATACAAAGATGAAGAAGTTAGTATAAAAGGTATTTACCCTTTGACAAAGCAATTCTAATTTTATGACTTCATCTGTAAGAAATAACCCTAAATATTGGTCAGGATGGAGCAAGGAAGGCTGAAAGCATGTAATACTTATCACACTATTATTTGAAAGAACAGGAAACAATTTAATTGTTCAAGAATAAGGATATACTTTAGTAATTTGGGGAACATTCAATTCAGTACACCTGTGATAAATTTATAGACTAAGCAGATTGCAAAATGATCACTATACAAAGAAAAAGAAAACAATGTAATAACTTCCTTTTTTTCTATGCTCTGTAGTAATAGAGCATAAAGTAAATAAATATATCAACTTATACTTTGGATGATCTTGCTTTGGCTTCAAGTCATTGTGTTCCATGCTGCTGCTTTTCTTCCTCCTTCTCCATACATATGTGGTTAGATTATATAGGCAAAGGCATATAAATGGAAGTAAAATTTCATCCTTTTAGGTAGAACTCAAGTTCTTAGATATTCTGCAACCTTGAGCAAGTATTCACTCTAAATTTAAAGGGCATGCCCTCTAGCAGGTTTCACTTTCTAATTATGGAACAACATTTCTGTAACTACCAACTCGTTTATCAAGAGGTACAATCTATTACATCTATCCTTGATCACTGGGATACTTTCATGGCTGTCACAACTAGTAGAATAGAATGAGAGAATTGAGACTATGCACTCTAAGAAAATCATGCCTCAACCACCTTCTGACTGCAAAAACACAAGAGACTCAAAGCAAGAGCATCAAATAAGCCCAACCACCAGAAACCATGATCAAAACCCAAGTTTGCTATAGTTTTGTTATTCAGTTTTGGGGTGATTTCTTATACAGCAATAGTTAATGGGAACTGCCTCTATTACTTTATCTCAACTGTAGACAAATTTACAGAAATTACAAAAGTAGCTGCATTTCAAAATCTCCTGATGTACAAGTTCAAATATAGATTCCTTGGCATTTATTTTTACCCACTTTTCAGATATGGCCAGAGAACTGTTAAACATTTTTATTGTAGTAAAATACATATAACATAAAATTTACCAGTCTTAACCATTTTGAAGCATACAGAGGCAATAAAGACATTGACAATGTCATACAACCACTACCTAGTTCCAGTAATTCATCAGCCCAAGGGAAATTCCATACCCTATTAGTAGTCACTTCCCATCCTCCTCACCCCTAGCTCCTGGCAACTATAATCTACTTTCTGTCTCTATGGATTTTTAAATTCTGAATATTTGATATGAATGAAATTACATTTTTAAGTAGCTTACCAAGTGATTTTAATAAATATCAGGATTTGTTAGGTGAGGGATAGTTTAGGAACAGTATACTATGATGTACAGTAATAAAATTCCTTCCAGTTTAACACAGGTCTAGTCTAGTGTTCTTTTCCCAAAGCATTAGTTTCAGTTTCTATCCTGGTTTAAGTGCTTGTTTTTCCTTCTACCAGGTTCCATAAAATTATAAGCTTCTTTTTAGGTTTTATAATCTTGCTCAGAATGAATATAAAATTCTTCAGTTTGTACTTTGCACAATCTAACTTCTTTCTCATCTTGACCATCACAACAGACCAAAAGAATGAATTAGGATTTAATTCTAGACCTACCCCTGATTTCAGTGCTTCATCAGAGTCCAACTATGGTTCAAAGAATCACAAATTACTTGGAAACATTTGTGTTGTCAGACGAGAGACCTGGGCTCTAGGAACTCCATGACTTTCACTGCCTCCAAAGTATTTCTGTCCTTTAATGTTCTACTTTTCAAATTAGAAAACAAGAAACTTTGGTGATTAATACTTTTTCCAAATTATTTTTGTTATCACACTTGAATGTATGACTATACAACTTTTTTCTTTTTGACCTTTTCTTTTTTATAATATGTTATTTTCAAGTTCTAACATGTATGAGACTTTATCCTCATGCTTTTCTAGGTATTCTACATACTTATTACCAATAATATGATATGTTTTAAAGTGAATTTTTGTCATTTTTTTAAATAGAAATTTCTAAAAAACTAACATGCAATAAATATTTTGTTATCATTGTATTTATGATGCTTCTATTTTATATGTATAATTTCAAGCTCCTTAAACTTAAGAGCTTTAGGTTGGATAAAAAGGTGGTTTTTTTTGTAGCACTAATTTGTTTTTGAAGTGTTTAAAATGTTTTTTATTTTTTTTTTTAATTTGGCTTTTAAGAAGTGCCTTGCTCAACCTCACCCTGAATATAATCTTTTAAATATGTAGTAGACTGAATCATGGCCCCCAAAGATTTCTTAATCTCTAGAACCTGTGACTAGATTATTTTAAGTGATAAAAGGGACCTTCAAGATATAATTAAATTAAGAACCATGAAATACAGAAATTAGCCCAGATAATTTGGACTGGTTTATGGACCAGTCTAATTTGGACTATGATGGAATCACAAAGGTCCTTATAAGAAGGGGACAAGAGGGTCAGAGGAAGAAATAGACAAATTGGAAGATGACATGCCTCTGGTTTTGAAGATTCAGGATGGGTCCATTAGCCAAGGAATGTAGGCTTCATCCAAAAGTGAGAAAAAGCAGGGAAACAGATTTCTTCCTGGGGAAAGTGACCCCTTGATTATAGCTTAGTGATATCCAATTAAGAGTTCTGACTCTCAGAAGTATAAGATGATAAACTTGTATTGTTTTAACCTACTAAGTTTGTGGTAATTTGTTATACCGCTATTAGGAAACTAATACATTAAAAGAAACTTAGTGATATTCTCTGATAATTCTTGGTAATTCTCTCAAAACTTTATGCCTTCATTGACAGAAACAATAATTCTACCACTTTAACATTTTAAAAAATATTCCTCAGAATGGATATTTTAGAGATAACTTTAATAAAAAATGCTAGTGATTGAATCACTCCTATAAATAACCTTTGGGAGAATCTAAGAAATCATTATCTATATCATTGATTGAGATTTTCCACCTAAAGTCTTATAGGCAGTTCTCTGTTTCAAATATGCAGAATTATTATTACTTTTTACAGATTAAAAGCTAAAATTGTATGTAAATATCATAATAGAACATTGTTATTTTTTTAATCTTCCTAACACTGAAACAATCAATCCTAATTTCTTTAATAATATGGCTAGAGTTTTACCTTCTATGGCTAATAATTGCATGAGGTAATTTGTTCAAATGAGTGAATAAGAGTAATGTACAATAGAGGAATATTCCAAAATATTGTATAAATATGTTTTAAAAATTATTTCATATATTAATTCCCAAAGGATCAAGTAAGTTACAGGATTGCCATGGTCTGTCTCCTCCCAAAATTCATGTGGAGACCTAATCCCCAATGTGACAATGTTTCTAGGTGAGGCCTTGGGGAAATGATGAGGTCATGATAGGAGAGCCCTCATAAATGGGATTAGTGCCCCTATAAAAAGAGCCTGAGAGAAATTTCTTCTCTTCAGCCACTTTAGGCTGTAATAAAAATGGCCCTAGGAAACAGATTCTTACCAGACACCTAATCAGCCAAGGCCATGATCTTGAACTGGAAATGTGAGAAAAAAATTAAACTAAAAGTAAACTATCAAGACTACCCCAAAATAAAAATCTTCTGCCCAGTGAAGGAAATCAGCAACAAACAAAAAGACAACCTACTATGTGGGAGAAGACATTTGCAAATAGCATATCCAATGAAGGGTTAATATCCAAAATACAAAGAACTTCTACAACTTACCACCACCACCACCAAAACAAAAACAAAACAAAAACAGTTAAAAGGGGCAGAGGACCTAAATAGACATTTTTTCAAAGAAGGCATAAAGATGACCAACAGACATGTGAAAAGATACTCAAATCACTAATTATTAGGGAAAAAGCCACAATGAGGTATCACCTTATACATATTAGAATTGCTAAAATCAAAAGTACAAGAAACAACAGGTGTTGACAAGGTTGTAGAGGAAAGGCAACCCGCATGCACTGTTGGTAGGAATGCAAACTGGTGTGGTCACTATGGAAAACAGTATGGAGTTTTCTCAGAAAGTTAAAAATAGAATTACTATATGATCCAGTAATTCCATTACTGGGTATTTACCCAAAGGAAATGAACACCAATTTGAAAAGACATGCACCTTAATGTTTATTGCAGCATTATTAACAATACCCAACATTAGGAAGCAACTCAAATGTCCATTAATAGATGAATGGATAAAAAAAAGATGTGGCATACACACACACACACACACACACACGCGCGCGCGCGCACACACACCCCACAGGGGGTTATTATTCAGCCATTAAAAAAGGAAAGTTTTCCATTTGCAACAACATGAATAGACATAGTATAATGCTAAGTGAAATAAGTCAGTCAGAGAAAGACAATACTGTATTATTTTACCTCGGGTAAAATTTAAGAAACAAAACAATAGAACAAAGCAAAAACAAACAACAACAACAAAAAAAAAAACCAAAAAAAGGAAGAAGAAGAAGAAAAAAGACTGAAAGAAAGAAAACAAACTGGTTGCCGGAGGGGAAGTGTTTGGGAGTATAGGGCAAAGAGATACAGAGGATTAAGACTACACTTATCTTAATGAGCACTGAGAAATGTACAGAATTGTTGAATCACTACTAAGAAGCAATTTGTTGCTGTGTATAAGCTATCTAGTCTATGATATTTCTGTTATAGCAGCCAAACGGTCTAAGACAAGGATAAAAATTCTTTTATTTTACAGATAAATAGGATTAAAATTGAAAGGAAAAAGGAACTTTTTCACTTTAAGACTTTGCACTTAGTGGGTGATGGAGCAAAGAATTAAGATTTAAGATTCCTAGAGCTATAAAATAAATAGATAATGCTACTTAGTTTTTCCATGCCTACATTAAATGGTGTTGTGTTAGTCCATTAAAGCAAATGTGTCTCAAAACGTCCACAAGAACAGATCAATAAAATATATGTTAAATATCAGGTACCAGTCAAGGTGTTGGAATATATTTCTTCAAAGACGAAAAATATATGATTGCTATTTTTAGATAGTATACACTTCAGTTTGGAAAATCTGTTTTTAGTGTTATCACAACCAAATCTCTGCTTCTATCTGATTTGGAATGATGGTTAATTAGGATCCAAAATGGAGGTTTAACAACTTTTGAATAACAACTCCTACACATTAACATTGTTTGATTACTTACTACATGATAATAAAGAAGTATAACAAATATAGAGATATCCTTAATCATTAATAACAAATGTGTTTTCGAGTTTAATTCTGAAATTATGATTGTATGCCTTTTCATATGGGAAGAGATAATGATAAAGATCAGATATTATTATTTTCATTTATGATGATGATATCAAGGCTACAAATAGTACAGAACTTGAGGAGTAAAAATACTTATTGATGACACACATAGTAAAAACTTGTTTTGGATCTTAGCTTCTTTACCAGCTAAATAACTTTGAGTAACCTCAGCCTCAATTTCCTCATGTAACAAATAGTTATAAATATAATACTCATACAAAAGGGTGATTTTGAGGTTAAATATACAGGTTTAAGTATAACTACATGTTCAATAATGATACTAGAATGTGACACACCTCTGAGTTTGGCAGTTTACATGCATTATCTTCACCGATCTTCAAAGCAATTATATCATATGTAGAATCATAATTTAGAGGTGATAAAAGCTTTGCAATCCTCTATGTTAACCCCAGCCTGTTCTCCAGGATAATTTAAGGGAGAAGTCTTGTACTCTAAAAGTTAGCATAAGTGTAAAAGTCCTGTTCAAATCTAAGTTGGTAAAGGTCATATATGAGTGTGGATCACAAGATGGCAGCCATTAATAAAAGGCCAGTACTTAAGTTTTGCTCTGGAGAAAACTTGGGAGGCCTCCTGCATGCTGGAAACACCTCAGAGAAGGTGAATATACATCAAGGATTTTAACAAAATTCAGAACCAGTTTTGTATCCATCTTAAAATTGCCATAATAGGATCTCTTTTGTGGTGAAGTCAGCTTTGTATTTCTTCCTGAAATAGGGACTCTTTTATGACAGAAAAATATGATTTGTTTCCTCATTTCTAAGATGAGAATGCAGAATAAACAAGATAGTGTCTGACATCTCTACCTACTTTTAAATTCTTTAACTGCTTGTCAAGTGCTCAAGTCAGTGATTTCTTTCATCCTTTAAATAGATTTTACTCTTAGTAGCAATGTGTTGCACTTTTATTTTCTTTTTGAACTAAGCTGACAAAATATGATTCTCAAAATTTTGTTACTCGAATCTTATTTTAAAGATAATAGACTTGGACCACCTGGGTGGTTCAGTTGGTACAACTTGATTTCAGCTCAGGTCATGATCTCGCAGTCATGAGATGGAGCCCAAAGCTTAGTGTAGTCTGCTTGGAAATCTCAATTTCTCCCTCTCTCTTTCTGCCCCTGCCTCATTCTCACTGTCTCTCAAAATAAATAAATACACTTTAAGAAAAAGATAATAGAGTTTATTTTTTAGTATAGTTTTAGGTTTACAAAATAATTGGATAGTATAGAATTTGTCATATACTCCCCACCCCAGCACAGTTTCTATTATTATCTTTCATTAGTATGATTCATTTGTTAGAATTAATGAATCAATATTGATACATTAGCATTAACCAAAGTCCATAGTTTACACTAATATTCAATTTTTGTGTTGTACAGCTATGTTTTGACAGATGCACTATTATAGCATCATACAGCATATTTACACCAGTGTAAAGATCCCCAATACTTCACCAATCCAGTGTTTTCTCCTCTCCTGAGCCTATAACAACCACTGATTTTATACTATCTATAGTTTATCTTTTCCAAAACATTGCATAATTGGAATCAGAGACTAGCCTTTTCAGACTGGTTTCTTTCATTTAAAAATATGTCAACATCCAAAAAAATAACCTTCTGGGACTTTGGTCACGACTGTGCTGAATTATAGATCAAACTGGGAAGAACAGACATTGTTACAATATTGACTCTCTTAATCTCATTCCATTTGCCCACGTATTTTTCTCATTGGTGTGTTATAATTTTCTGCATACATTTATAGTATATATTGTGTTAGATTCACGCCTAAGTATTTCACTCTCTTTTGGTGTTTTGAATTTCAAGTTCTAATTGTTTATTACTAGTATATAAGAAAGAAATTGACATATATATATATATATATATACAAACATTATTTCCTGTAATCCTATTATAATTATTTATTGCTTACAGGAATTTTTGTTGTTGTTGGTTTGCTAATTGAGAGTTTTTACATAAACAGTCACCTCATTTACAAACAAAAAACACTTTTTTTTCTTCTCAATCTGAGTACCTTTTCTTTCTCCACTATATTAGCTAGGATTTCCAGGACAATGTTGAATACAGTTGTGTGAGGAGACACCTTGCCTTATTTCTAATGTTGCATAGGAAAGCATCTAGTTTCAACTCATTACCTATAAGAGTAAATACAGATTATTTGTAGATGTTCTCTATCAAGTTGAGGAAGTCATTCTCTATTCCTAATTTGCTGTGTTTTATGATGAATGAATGTTGGGGTTTTGTCAATTTTATTTTCCCTAAATTTATTAATGTGATTATATGTTGTTTCTTCTTTAACCTGTTCATCTGGTGAATTACATTAATTGAATTTCCTATGTTGAATCACCCTTGCATACATGGCATAAATCCCAGTTGGTTGTGGTATTTAATACTTTTTATACATTTTTATGTTTGATTTGCTGATATTTTATTAAGGTTTTTATATTTATGTTTATGAGATATACTGAGCTATAGTTTTTCTCTCTTGTAATGTTTTTTAAATGTTTGTTTTTTACTTTTTGTGTATGTATTTATTTTTAGAAAGAGAGAGCATGAGTGGGGAATGGGCAGAGAGAAAGGGAAAAACAGAAAATCTCAAGAATGCTCTGCATTGTAAGCACAGAGTCTGATGCAGGGCACAATCTCATGAATGACCCAAAAAACTGGCAGAATAAACTGTCCACAGCTAAATGTAGAGAAGAGACCATATCAAAAAGAGTAGAAAGTATGGAAACACAGCTGGGAGCAAAAGTGACCAGTGGGACTGCCCACGGGAGGGAAGGTGTAAGAAGCAGACACAACAATGGGCACCCCAGGCACAGGGCACTCACACTGGGGAGATGAATCACCATAACATTTTGGTTTGACTATCAGAGGGGGTTACTTTGATGAGCTATACAATCACTCAGGATTAACACCTAGAACTTTAAATACTGGCAGGCCCCACTCTGGGAGAGCCAGAGGGCAAGAGGAAATTGAGCCATAAAAACCATCCTGCTGAGATACAGCATAGATGCAGCAATTTAAAAATGCCTGGGGTATCCTAGAAGAAGATTTGTTCACCAATCTCAGAGCAAGTGGTGGAGGAGAATCTTTCAGACATTTAGCCAATAACAGAAAGGTGGAAGGCACTATTTCCCACCCTGCCCCCAAGCTTAAATACACAGACACATGCAGAACTACTGTAGCACAAACACTGCCCATCAAGCTTCTAACAGTGAACCTCCTCCTCCCTATCCCCGCCCGCCATCCTCATGTGGAACCACCCAGCCTGCGCAGTAGTCCATCCAAAGCAGTGCTGCAAGTGCAGCAGTGTACAAGAAGCCCTGACAGGGTCCAGCATCTCCCCAAAGTAACTTCGGCCCCAGGGAGAATGAAAATAACCACACGCACCAGTCTAACTATGGCCCCAACAGTGGACTGAGGGCAGACATCTGGTGAGACTGTAGGCTTAGCCCACCAATGAAAGCCTCTCAGGAGCCAATACAGGGAGAGCATCTTATAGTTGAGTGCCACCATAGCTTTGGCAAACACCTGGCCTGACCCAACTCAAGCCCATTGTGGCCCCAGGCTACCCCATTAACAACACAGGGACCGAACTCAGCCCACCAAGGCCCAAGAGAATCATTTCAGACAACTGGACTGAAGGCAAACATGGCTCAGGCATATAGAGCACATACAACACAGATAAAGGACACGTGAAGTGCCAGTTTCTGGTGAACAGGGAACAATTCACTACAGGGTGCTACAGAACCTCTCTTTCTTAAGGTCACTACTTTCAAGAGCAAAAGATATAGCTGACTTTCCTGACACATAGAAACTGCCACAAAAAGTAAGACAAAATGAGGAGGACAATGTTCCATATGAAAGATCACAACAAAATCACAACAAGACAGTTAACAAAGCCCAAATAAGTAATATGCCTGATAGAGAATTTAAGGTGATCTTCATGTAGATATTCACTGGAGTTGAGAATTAAGACCTCAGTGAGACCATCAACAAAGAGAAAACATAAAAATGAAGAACTCAACAACTAAAGCGGAAAATACACTACAGGGAATAAATAGTATTAGAGGAAGCAGAGCAACACATTAGCAAATAAGAGCACAGAGTAATGGAAAACAAGATGAACAGAAAAAAAAAAGAGAATAAGTTAAGAGAAAAATGAGGATAGGTTAAGAGAAATTAGTGACACCATCAAGCATAGTATCATTTGTGTTGTAGGGATACCAAAAGGAGAAGTCAAAGAAGGCAGAAAATTTATTTGAAAAAATAATAGCTAAAAACTTCCTAAAACTGAGGAAGGAACCAGAAATCCAGATCCAGGAGACACAGAAAGCCCCCAACAAAATCAACCCAAGAAGGTCCACACCAAGACACACAATAATTAAAATTACAAAAAGTAATGATAAAGACAAATAGAAAATCAGAAAAAGAAAAGATAACAGTTACATACAAGGGAAACTCCCTAATGCTATTAGCTGATTTTTTAGCAAAAACTTTGCTGGCCAAAAAGAAGTGAAATGATATATTCCAAGTGATGAAAGAAAAAAAAAATCCCTGGAAACAAGAATATTCTATTCAGCAAGGCTATCATTCAGAAGAGAAGAAATGATAAAGAGTTTCCCAGAAAAAGAAATTTAAAGGAATTCATCACCACTAACCCAGCCTTACAAGAATGTGAAAGGGGACTCTGAGTGGAAAGGAAAGGCCATAAGCAGGAGTAAGAAAAGTAGAAAGCACAAAAGCAGTAAAATAAGATACCTATAAAAATCAATCAAGAGATTCACAAAATAAAGTGCATATGAACATGAAAACACAATAGTCCAAATCTTTGGGAAGCAGAAGAAGCTGTTATAAGAGGGAAGTTAATAGCAAAATAGGTCTACCTCAAGAAACATGAAATCTCACATAAACAATCTAAACTTCCACTTAAAGGAGTTTGAAAAGAAAAAACAAAATCCAAAACCACTAGAGGGAAGAAAGAAATATTAGAGCAGAAATAAACAAAATAGAAACTAAAATAACAATATAACAGATTGATAAAACCAGGAACTGATTCTTTGATAAAATCAACAAAATTAAACTTTAACCAGACTCAATGAGAGAGAGAGAAATTCAAATAAACAAAATTAGAAATTAAAGAGGATAAATACAAATGATACTACAGAAATACAAATGATTATAAGAAAGTATTACAAAAACTCTTTAAAAACGTTTTATTTTTTAAGTAATCTCTACACCCAACATGGGGATCAAACCCACAACCCCATGATTAAGAGTCACATCCTCCACCGACTGAATTAGCTAGGTACCCCTATTATGAAAGCTTTTATGCCAACAAGTTGGGCAGCTAGAATAAATGGATACATTCCTAGAGACATATAACCTCCCAAAACTAAATTAGGAAGAAATGAAAATTTGAACAGACCAATTACCAACAATGAAATTGAATAAGTAATGAAAAACTCCCAACAAACAACAGTCCAGGACCAGATGGCTTCACTGGAAAATTCTACCAAACAGTTAAAGCGGAATTAATATCTATTCCTCTCAAACTATTCCAGAAAATAGAAGAGAAAGGAAAATGTCCACATTTCTTCTATGAGGCCAGCAATACCCTGATACCCCACTCAGATAAAGACATAACAAAAAAAGAGAACTATAGACTAATATCTCTGATAGATACAGATGCAAAAATACCCAACAAAGTATTAGCAAACCAAATCCAACAATACATTTAAAAATCATTCACCACCATCTAATGGGATTTATCTTGAGATGAAACCATGGTTCAATACGTGCAAATCAATCAACATGAGACATCACATCAGCAAGAGAAAGGATAAAAAAAACATGATTATTTCAATAGACACAGAAAAAGCATTTAACAAAGTACAACATCTAGTTCTGATAAAAACCCTCATCAAAGTTGGTTAAGAGAGAACATACTTCAATATAATAAAGGCCATACATGAAAAACCCATGGCTAATATCACACTTAATGGTGAAACACTGAGAACTTATCCCCTAAAATAAGGAATAAGACAGGAATGTCTACTCTCATCACCGTTATTCAACGTAGTACTGGTGGCCTAGCATAATAATTAGATAAGAAAGAAAAGGCATCAAAATTGGTAAGGAAGAAGTAAAACTTACACAATATGCAGATGACGATACTCTGTTTAGAAAATCCTGAAAACTCCACTGAAAACCTACTAGAACTGATAAATGGATTCAGTAAAGTCATAGGATACACATTCAATATACAGAAATCCTTTGCATTTGTATACACTAATAATGAAGCAGTAGAAAGAAATTAAGAAAACAATCCCATTTATAATACACCAAAAATAATAAAAATACCAAGGAATAAATTTCACCTGGGAGATGAAAGACCCATAATCTAAAAACTCTAAAACATTGATTAAAGAAATTGAAATGACACAAACAGAAATATATTTCAGGCTCATGGATTGGAAAAATATTGTTAAAGTGTCTATACTACCTAAAGCAATTTACAGATTTAATGCAATCCCTATTAACATACCAACAACAATTTTCACAGAACTATAACAAATTATCCTAAAATTTATGTAGACCCACACACAACCCTGAATAGCCAAAGCATTTTGAAAAAGAACAACAAAACTTCAGGTATCACAATCCCAGATTTTAAGGTGTATTACAAAGCTGTAGTAATCAAAACAGTATGGTCCTGCCTCAAAAACAGATACATAGACCAATCAAACAAAATAAAGAGCCCAGAAATAAACCCATGATATGTTCAGTTAATCTTTGACAAAGATGACAAGAATATGCAATAGGAAAAAGACAGCCTGTTCAACAAATGGTGCTGGGGAAACTGGACAGCTACATGCAAAAAGATGAAATAGCACTGCTTTCTTATACCATACAGAAAAAATAAACTCAAATTGGATTAAAGAACTAAGCATGAGAATGTAACTATAAAAATCCTAGAAGAAAGTACAGGCATTAATTTTTCTAACATGAGCAGTAGCAATATTTTTCTAGATAGGTCTCCTGAGGCAAGGAAACAAAAGCAAAAATAAACTACTAGGACTACATCAAAATAATAATAAAAAAATCTTCTGCAGAGCAAAGGAAAAAAAATCGACAAAAGACAGCCTAGTAAATAGGAGAAGATTTTTGCAAATGACATATGCAAAACATATAAATAACTTATACAATACCAAAAAAAATCCAATTAAACATGGGCGAAAGACATGAACAGACATATCTCCAAAGTAGACAAACAGAGGGCCAACAGAAACATGCAAAGATGCTCAACATCACTAGTCATCAGGGAAATGCAAATTGAAAACCACAGTGAAGTATCACCTATTTAATGGCTAAAATAAAAAACAGAAGAAACACCAACTGTTGGTGAGGATGTGGAGAAAAAGGACCCCTCATGTACCTTTGGTGGGAAGGCCTTCTGGTATAGTTATAGTGGAAAACTGTATAGAAATTCCTCAAAAAATTAAAAATGAATAACCATATGATCTATTAATTATACTACTGCATATTTAGCCAAATACTACAAAAATGCTAATTTGAAAACATATATCCACCACTATGTTTACTGCAGTATAATTTACAATAGCCAAAATATGGAAGCAACAAATGTCCATCAATAGATGAAGAAAAATGTATGTGAATACATTATATATATACATGTACGTATATATGTATATATGTATGTATGGAATACTACTTAGTCATAAAAAAGCATAAAATCTTTCCATTTGCAACAAGGGTGAATCTAGAGACTAAAATGCTAAATGATATAAGTCCATCAGGAAAGACAAATATATGATTTCAATCATATGTGGACTTTAAGAAATAATACAAATACAAAAAAAATAGACAAACAAAAAATACTATTAAATATAAAGAACAACTTGGTTTCCAGAGCTAGTTGGGCAGGGGGAGGGTGAATAAGATGAAGGAGATTAACAGTACACTTGTGGTAAGCCCTGAATAATATATTGAAATGTTGAGTCACTATATTTTAAACCTAAACCTAAAAACAACACGGTACATTAATTATAATAGAAGTTTTAAAACTTCTATAAATTCATTACTATAAATGTCTGTTTTCATGTTTTTATTTTTTTAAATTTTTTTTAATGTTTTATTTATTTCTAGGAGAGAGAGAGACAGAGTGAGCAGGGGAGGGTCAGAGAGAGAGGGGGAGTCACAGACTGAAACAGGCTCCAGGCTCTGAGCTGGCAGTCAGCACAGAGCCCGACGCGGGGCTCGAACCCACGAACCACGAGATCACGACCTAAGCGAAAGTCGGACGCTCAACCGACTAAGCCACCCAGGCGCCCCTATTTTCATGTTTTTAAAGAAATTGATCCATTATCTACATTATCAAATTTGTGGACGGAGACTCTTACTGATATTTTCAAAGAACCAGCTTTTTGTGTCATTGATTTCCTCTTCTGATTTCTTATTTTCAGTTTCATTGATTCTGCTGTAATTATTTATCTTCTCCCTGTGTTAAAATTATATTGCCCTTCTTTTTCTATTTCCCTCAGGTTGAAGCTTGAATTATTTAGATGATTCTTCTTTTTAATATATGCATATAATACTATAAATTTCCTTCTGTCCCACAACTTTTAAGTAGTTTTATTTTTGTTTTAGTTTAATTCAAAATATTTTTAATTTTTTTTAAGTTTATTTATTTACTTTAAGACAGAGAGAGTGAACACAGAGGGGGCAGAGAGAGAGAGAGAGAGAGAAAGGGAGAGAGAGGAAGTGAATACCGAGCAGGCTCCACACTGATGGCACAGAGACAGATGCACGGTTGAAACTCACAAACTAAGGAACTGTGAGATCATGATCTGAGTTGAACTCAAGTCAAACCCTTTACTAAATGAACCACCCAGGTGCCCCAAAGTATTTTTCAATTTAGTCTCGAGATCACTTCTTTGACCCATGTGATATTTCGATGTGTGCTGTCTTACGATTTTCCAAATATATCTGTTATTGATTTCTAATTTAAAGATTTTAAATTAAATTTTAAGAATTTCATTTTGTTGTGGTCTGAGTATATACCCAGAATTATTTCTACTCTTTAAAAATTTTAAGTTGTGTTTTATGGCCCAGAATATTCTATCTAGGTGAATCTTCCATGTAAACTTGGAGACTATGTAATTCTGCTATTGTTAGATAATATATTCTACAAATATCAATTAGACCCCATTGATTGGGCTGCTCAGTTCAACTGTATCCTTTACTAACTTTCTGCCTAGATCTGTTCATGTTGGATAGAAGGGTATTGAAATTTCCAGATGTAACCATAGATTCACCTGTTTCTTGCATTCTTTCAGTTTCCATCTCATTTTGTTGATTCTCTGCTGTTAGGTATATATACATTATTATATATGGTTGTAGAATTGCCCCCCTTTGTCATTATGTAATTCTCCTCCCTATCCCTGATTATTTTCCTTGCTTTAAAGTCTGCCTGTTGGAAATTAATATAGTTACTCCAGCTTCCTCTTGATTAATGTTAACATAGTTTATTTTTCTCAATCCATTTATCTTTAATTTATCAGTGTTTTTACATAAGTGGTTTCATTTAGACAACACAGAGTTGGTCTTTTTTTTTTTTTACTTTACTCTTACAGTCCCTGTATTTGCTATATTGAGACCATTTTCATTGAAAGTCATTATTGATATAGTTGGACTAATATTTACCATGTTTAGAAATGTTTTCTATTTGTGACACTTGTTATTTGTTTCTATCTTTTGTAAAACTTCCCTTCTTTCTGCCTTCTGTTTTTATTTAATTTTTTGCACACGCATGCGTGCATACAGGCGCGCGCGTGCGAGAGCGTGCGCAAGCGAGCATGAACAGGGAAAGGAGCAGAGGGAGACACAGAGAGAGAATCTTAAGCAGGCTCCATACTTAGCACAGAGTCCAACGTGTGTCTCAATTCTGTGACCCTGGGATCATGACCTGAGTTGAAATCAAGAGTTAGATGCTCAACCAACTGAGCCACCCAGGCACCCCATGCTTTCTCTGTTTTTAAATGAGGATTCATTTGATTTTATTTTCTCTTCTTTCCTAGCATATCAATAGTCTTCCTTTAAAAAAAAAAAAAATAGTGGGTACTTCATTTCACAATACTCATTTACAACTAAACTAAGTCCACTTTAAAACAACACTGTATTACTTCATGGCTAGTGTATTTAACCGTAACAGAGTATTCCTAATTCTTTCATCTCATTCCAAATGAAATTTCCATAATTCTATCCACTTATCCATGTGATCTAATTACCCAATACACTGTTGCTATCATTGCTTTGAACAAATAATTGTTAGATTAAGAATATGAAAGATAATTTTTTTCTTCTTTATTCTTTCCCTGTTGTCCTTCATGTTGAAATGAGTTCTGACACAGGTGAATTGTTTCCTGTCCTATAAATTGTAGTAAGAGGATAAAACTGGTAATTTTTTACCACTCAACTTCCTGTTAAATTTTTGATCACTGGTTAAGTGCTCATTTCTTTCATTGCTTAACTAAGTTTTACTCTTTTAATTACAGTTTGTGTTTTTATTTTCCTTTCGAATGAAACCTACAAAGTATGATTCCAAAATTTTGTTTCTTATAAAGTAGTTCTCAAATTCACAGACCACTTCTCTTTAACTTTTCATGAGTATAGATGACAACACAATAAAACTTCTAAAATAAATGAAGTACTCTAAATGTGCATAGTGCTTTTTTTTTTTTTTGGCTGATCAGATTATTGGTTAGAATAATTGCCTTTTAAATATCCATGTATTTCTTTTATAACTAGAAATCTAGTTATCAGAATTGTATGAACATATCGGCACAAGTGGTTGTTTGATTATTTTTTTAAATACTAAGTCAGGTCATGCTACATTAAGAAATCAATTTAAGAAAAATCCAGTTGCTTATGGCACACTTTAATCTCCTACTATTAAAGCTGTCCCTTTTTCTCTACTTAAGCTGATTCTTTTCCAATGATTAATTGTCAACCTAGGATTTTTCAGGGTGTTTGTGCACTGATACGGCTCAGCAGGAATGCCTAAACAGAACATTAACATGAGCATTGGTGTGGGAAAATTAAAGATTAAAAGTTGCATTTCATTTTCTAATCACTGGGAGGGCAATTTGCCCCTGGGATGCTTCCCTTAGCAGGCTGCAAACCCAAGAACTGTATTATGATAGGAATGCTTTGATTTGACTTTTACCTTAAGATGGAAATTTTTGATATGCACAGGTGTGCTCTATTATATTGAATTGTCTTGGTTCTCTGTCTTAAAGTGGCAGGATATTATAAAAACAAATGAGATAGTATTTATAAAAAGTTCTTATAAAAACTATAGAGGAAAAACTGTTTCTCCCTATTGCCTATTATGGTCATAAGCATCACACAAGCCATCTCTATCATAATCTTTTCTGTGAAATGGTCTTTACTCTTAGTGCGGGTTAATTATTGTATTTTCAGAGTTCCTATGCCATTTGTGCACACTTCCTTATATACTTCATTATATTTCATTCTATTTTAATAGGCATGTTGGGTCTGCCCATTTAAATATATCCCTGGTCCCTAGGAATTAACTGCTATGCAAAAGATGACAGTTGGAATAGTTTTAAAAAAATGTTTAGCACTTGTATTTGACTTATGCTTTAGATAAGTTAAATACAGTCTAACCCTCATAACAGCCTTTTAGGAGTTTAGAGAGGCTGTCACATTAAGGATCACTGTAGCAATTATTCAACAATAATGCAAGTTGGAATTTAAATCCAGATCTGTCTTAGAGACTGATTTTTCCCCCAAAGTAGCATACGGCCATACTCATAAATGACAACATAAGAGTGACTCATTATTAAACACATAACAGAAAGTAAACAATAGTGGTGGAATTTTAGTTTATGCTATGTAGTTCTGAGGCCCTAAACTGAAAAATATTTGAATAATAAAACAAACAAGCAAAATGATGTGTATTGAACCTAAGTCTGGCTGGTGTAACAACCACCAAATTCAGTAGCTGTCAACAAGTGTTTCTTTATGCTGAATCATATAAATAGCCCACAGAGCTCTCAAACTATTTTTGTTGTTGTTGTTGAGGGTGAGGGGCAGGAAGAGGATAATGCTCTATAGTCATTTGGGGTCTCAGGCTGACGGAGTCTGTGCCACCTGCAATATAACAGTTTCCTAGCTTTTTCTGGTCACCAACCACCCAGCTAGCAGAAAGGAAGGAAGTTGGAGAAACACATGGAAGCTTTTGTAGGCAAGATCCAAAGTGGTACACAGTACCTCCATTATTTTCCACTGGCAAGAACCCCATAAACTGACCATAACTATCTGTGTGGGAGGCTGGAAAATATAGTCTGCATGCCAGGAATATAATGGGGGAAGAGCTTTGATGAATACCTAGCCAGTTCAACAATAGGGTGATCTCCTAGTCACCAGTATCCATTTCTCCACTAAGAACATTATCATCATCTCTCCAAAGGGCAACCAATGGTTCCACTCAATCTTTGTGTCTGACTCAGTGTTTGCATTTGATTTCTTAAGGAACACACTTTTCCAGATGTAACCTCGAATCTATAAAGTGCCAGCAACCAAAATCAATATCAGCAAACTAGTACTAGTGTGTCCTTGAATTTGATATATGTATGTGTCCTGTTATCTCAGTAGTGATAGTCTTTGCTCATATTTGTTTTAGATAAATTTCCAGTAAACTTAATTATAATATTTTCTGATTCTCTCTAAATTAGAATCAGCATTTTTGTTGGTTGGTGGAATTTGTGAAAAACCAAGTAATAAAAAAAGCAATTTTGGAAAAGTAAGATAGAGAATGAAGATTCTAGCATTCAAGATTTAGTTACATGGAGCTGTTCCTTTCCCAGGTATAAATTTAAAAAAGCAGAGACGTTGTCCCAATTTCACACTTGGATGTTGCAGAGTTCTGAAATGTGGAAATACAAAATATAAGGAAAACACATAGTGTTTGAATTAATATTAAAGATACTTTACAAGGATGGCATAATTTATTTTCTATTCAGCAATACATGTAAGAAATGCTGCCATAATTCTAGCTTTCAAGCACAAGATTTGCTGAGCATGTTCTTTTGTGTTTTTGAAGCATGTGTACCAGATGCATAAAATTGCAAACCACCTGAAATTTTATGAGCCTTATTTGTGATGTCGCACCACAGTTTAAGTGTAACATATTCCTAAGACCAGCAGAATACTTCATAAATGCAAGGAAAGTTGTGTTAGGGACACAATTTACAACTGACATGAGGGTAATAGTGAGTGAGTGAGTTGGCATTATGAATGTTTTCAGAGATCCTGAGCAACAGGATAATGTTTATTATGAAGCACATTTCACACAAGGTCAGAAAGGTCAAATTATCTCTCTGTGAAGGAAAGTCTTAAAAATTAAAATTAGTTATTTTAACTTGTCTAGAAAGCTTCAGAAAACACATTGATCTCATGTTTTAGTATCCATCAATAGATATTTATAACCACTGAGGAATAAATCTACCTTAAAATGGAGATGAGAATATAGTGTTGACTACTTCCTGTTTACCAATCCTGCTCTAGAATCATTTCATGTTTTCCATTTAAGCCTCAGAGTAAATATTTATATATTTATTATATCAAGTATATATATACGTATATATATATCTCAAATACTGTATCAATTATTATCTTTGAAGATTATATTATAGACCAGAAGATCCAGGCTTTGTGGGACCTCAGTTTTACATAGTTTATTTTGTTTTTCTTTTCATTTTGTATACAAGTAAGATCTCAGGCAAATGACAGGCATAATCTTCTATAGCTTCATCGCAAAACTACCTCTGCCCATAGTAGAGATGAGAAAACTTAGTCTTAGAAAAGTGAAGTAACTTTAATAATCAGTGGTAAAACTGACAATCAAATCCATGTGCTTCTGAGTCTATAGACCATGAATTCAAGACATCAAGGTTACTGACAGCAATGCTAGGAAGATAACACAACACACACTGTATCTTATAATACAGACTGCTTGTAGGAGTCATCTTTTAACTGTTAAATATCTGGCTCCTCTCACTGAAAGTGCAAACATTATACATCTTTATAGTGGCCATGAAACAAACAAACAAAAAGAAACAAACAAACAACAAAAGGAAAGCTTATAGTGCCAGAAAACACTGCAAAGCAAAGAGTTAACAAGCAAAAAAGTACCCTGCCCGGCATATAGGTAGGCTGTTTCAGTCACTGTTTGTACTCTGTACTCATTCTTTAACAAATGACAGAATCTCACTTTAAAATAATTTAAACCAAAAGAGAATTATTGGTTGTAATAAGTGAAACAAGTAAGAGTGGTTTTCAAATGTGAAAACTGAGAAGTTAAACTGTATCAGTTATTTCCTCTCCCAACCCATCTCAGATTCTCTAATTTTTTGTATTTATTTCCTTGCACTGCGCATGTGCTTTCTTCATTTTGAAGAGCGCACAATCGGCAGCACATTTCAGGGGTAAATCTAAAATGTGGGCAAATACAAGAAAGGGACCATCCCCTTCCTTTTTAAATCAGAATTTCCCAGTTTGGGGCATCTGCCCACTTACACATACTAAGTCATGCATCCATACCAGTGATCAATAACTGGGGTGAAAAAAAAACAATTGCCCAAAAGAAGGGGTGCAATTTTAACCAGAAAAGAAAACACTGTATATCTTTCATAGTAGTAACTTCATACGAAAGTGAAAAATGTACACATGCAATATAATCTGGAGTACATACCATAATGTCTATAAAAGTGTTACTTATTTCCATTTTCCAAATCCTCACATAATCTCTCTCAACTTATATATCCATAACTTCAAACTCTCCAGATTCATTACCCTTAATATTGATATTAAACAGTACTGTCTTATACCCATCCCATTCATTTATGTATTTAAACACTGGTATGCACTTAACTCTTCAAAGCATCATTTTAGTTCAGTTTAATTTTGAGAAGACCCTGTGCATCTAACTTATTGAACATGTTGTTAAATAACAAGGATGGAATTTTTTACTTCCCACTGATTCTTTTCAATTCCACTGTTGCTTATTAATGTCATCTTATATGAAAATAATCTAAAATGAGGAAATAGAAATTAAAACATCCATGCAACTTTTGCCTTTCCTGAGTTTTGTTCAACAACTCACAATTAGTTTTAGAGCAGCTAGTAATATGACTAAATGTATTTCTTGAGTTTATGTTTATACTTTCATATTCTATAAAATTTGTCTCAAGTTTTCTTATGTATGTCATCATATACCATTTTTCCATTTTGAGGATTTTAAATGATGCACATATTTTTTTAAAAACTTAGATTTTAAAAGTTACTAGTTAACCCCTTACATTTATTCTCACTGTCATATCTCCCATGCATTTGTTGTTTGTTAAAACTCCTGAGATCTTAGGCCCAGAGGCTGGGATTAGATCCATTATAAATCAAGCACAAAATTACATTTTGCTCTGTAATACATATTAGAAATCTATAATAGCTTTTAAAAGACCCTCATCACTTCTGTGGAAATGAATTGCCATTTCTTCACATTATAGTTTATTTCACTCTAACACCCACAAATTTTGCCTTATTACCCTTTTGAAATATGCTCGGTTCTTTCTCTACTAACCTTCAAAGTCAGTGAATTAACATTTATTTGTTTTAATTTTGGTGAAATATTTTCACACTATTCTATATGGATTACTTTTTAAATATAAACTCATTCACTTATAAAACACCTAGTTTCTGAAACACTTTTATTATAATAGGAGGGATCTCAGAAAAAGCCAAATTAATGATGATAATTAGCACTCTTGAGAAATAGATATTACCAAAATTATTTTCATTGTTTTTTCCAACTAATTACTTCTAGATCTGGAAGGGAAAGAATTAAAATTAACTTACATTGATTATTTTAATTTTAGAAAACAAAAACAAATGTGATAAATTATATGCATCTACAGATACACAGCTTTGTTGTTTTTTTCCCAAAGAAATCAGCCTAACATATCAGAAGTCTGCAACTGATAGAATATTCCAAATGAGTTTTACATAATTACAAAACACATATCTTATTAACATTTTATTAGGCCATGGTGAGGTTTAAAATTTGACATGATAGGACATTTGTTATGGGCTAAAAAGATGGTCTCCAAAGATTTGGAAACACAAAGTAGACAAGAAAGTAAAAACTACTAAAGACGGAAATGGCCTCTGAGACAGCCTATGAAATATGCAATGGCATCGAATTCTGCTGAATGGGTGAAGTGAGGAAACATTTTTAAATTATTGCTTTCTGAGAGAATATAATGACTTAAAAAACAGTACATCAAGCTGCAGTCAGACTGAGGTGGGCCATCATAAAATCCTTTCATGTAGCAACCATACTACAACTATCAGTTTTTAAGACAACAAACACACATTGCCCCTTTTGGATAATAGCCATTATTTATCATATATGTTATTTGCTTCACGTCATTTTATTAACTAATCAAATAATATGTCTTATAATACCTTTATATTAAAATATGTTAAGGTAGAGTATAAATATCTAAATGTCTATGGAAACAATCATTAAAAATTCCTAAAGAAAGAAATTTATTCTAGTAAGATTACTAATTTAAAAATATTCTGTCAGACAGTATGGAAACTAAGGGTGAATATACTAAATTATGATAAGTATACATTTGTCTTCTTAAGCATGCCTAAATTACCTAAATCATTTGACCTGAATATTGAAAAAATACAGCTTTGAATATTAGAGTAGGTATAATAGACCTATTCCATTATGTCATTAAAAAGGATTATGATTTTCTGGGATAGACCTCTTTCACAAATCCTCTTGATATGTCTCCACTGCCCTTGTTCTTTAGTGAAGCGTAACTTATAGAGTGATACAATAGCTAAATCCTTATGAATTTAAGGTTTCATACATCTCTATTTCATTACTGTCTCTGTTCAAAAGTGAACTTGCCAAAGATATCTTCTCTGATGACTACATCAGAAATGGACCTACTTTCACTCTATACACTGAACCAGCTTTACTTTTGTTCACAGTATTTACCATACATCCCCATATTTTCATAAATAAAATTATTTAAATTTGTCTTCTTTGTTTACTAATTTGTTGTCTAACCATCTATTACAATGTAAGTTCAGAGTTAGAAGTTGTGTATTATAAAATCCTCAATATTTTCAGACTCTGGTTCATTGAAGGTACTCACTAAATATTTGTTGTAGGAATATTTGATAGCCAAAGACATAAAAAATCTTATTTAAATAAAACATGCAAATCAAAAAGTAGATATTCATCAATCAAAAGGTTGACAAATGAATAAGGCTGGGAGAGGCCACATATATTGACAAATCTGCATTCAAGTATCCTACCTAAGAGAACCTTAGATTGGAATACTTAGGTCATTAGAGAGGGCAAGAGTGAGAAATGTGGCAGAGATTAGTGTAATCACTGAAAGTCTATATATAAAAAACATTTGATATTCTCTCCCTTTTCTACCACTCCCATGGAGAAAATGTTCTACATACTGGTATTTATTACCAGAACAAAAGAAAAAAAATGAGAAGTTCTGCATTTCAAAATTAAACATACAGTATGAGTTCAACCAGGTCAAATAATAGGGGCCTGGTGTCTCATTGTAAAGCCATTTGCATTTAGATATTTTGCAGCCCTTGGACTGATGGTTAGCTCTCTTACCATCCCCTCTAGAGAAAATGCTCCCAACAAATATACAAAGTTCTTACAGCACTTTCATAAATATGAATGTACAACCACTTGTTAATAAATAAGTGATAGAGGGGCGCCTGGGTGGCTCAGTCGGTTAAGCAGCCGACTTTGGCTCAGGTCATGATCTTGTGGTTCTAGAGTTTGAGCCCCATGTTGGGCTCTGTGCTGACAGCTCAGAGCCTGTAGCTTGCTTCAGATTCTGTGTCTCCCTCTCTCTCTGATCCTCCCCTGCTCATGCTCTGTCTGTCTCTCAAAAATAAACAAACATTAAAAAATAATAATTAATTAAATGATAGAGAAGGTGCAAGATAATGATCAGAGGAACTCCAGCAAAGGTATCAGTAATTACCTTGAATGTAAAAGCATTAAATACACCAGTTAAGGAGTGTAAAGGGAGTGAATTCATATAACTAATATATTCCATGTACAAAAATATATTCTAAATAAGGACATGGACTGAATATAAGTGGATAGAAAAGTAGCCTCCCAAGAGGCTGTGCCACTGTATTAAAAAGTGACAAAACAAAACTTTGAGCAAATATTCACAGAAGAGAACATTTTTGATGCAAAGTAAATTTAACATGATGACTCACAATAATGTATGAGAGTTAGAAACAGAAATCTCATAATCTAAAGGGCACATGATTGTGTAGTTAGCAACTCCAGAATAATATTTTTCTAAGTTTATTTATTTGAGAGGCAGAGATAGATAAATAGACACACAGAGAGAGAGGCAAAGAGAGGGAGAGTGAGAATCCCATGCAGGCTCCACACCCAACATGGAGTCTGACACAGGGCTTAATCCCACGAACCATGAGATCATGACCTGAACCAAAATCAAGAGTAGGATACCTACCTGACTGAGCCACCCAGGCACCACCAACATAATCTTTTAAAAATAACTTTAGAATAATAATTGGACTAAGTAAGATTCTGGGTAGATCCTTATATACCAGAAACAAATATTTGGAGTATAAATTTTAAAAACAGCCTTTATGTTTTGTATCAAACAATATAATGCACTTAGTCATAAATATCTTGAAATATGTGCAAGGTTATCTCAGTTAAAACTAGAAAATACCAGTATGGGAAAGTAAATATTAATGAAGAAATATAGTGTATTGACAGCTTTTAGATTCATTATTGCCAACTAGTTCATTTCCCCAAAAATGAAATACAGCTGTAGTACCATCCTAATCAAAACCCTAAAAGACATGTTTTCTGGCAATTGTCAATCAGATTATAAAATCTGTGTAGAAACATGATGATCTAGAATAGCAAAGCAACCTTAAGAAATGAGTGATGTAAACTTACACTAAATATGTCAAACTTACTTAAAAAATTCAGTAATGAACACAGTATGTTACTAGTTCAAATACAGAGATATATACAGGAACACAAAGTAAAGTTGTGAAACAAGCTCATGCATAGGTCTAATAATATGATTTACATCAAAGACACCACTGCAAAATCAAACACCTAATCATGGAAAAGCACAAACCAGGTTTACTAATATTTTGCAAACACATATATAAGAGAAAACGTATCATGTCTTATTGTGGAAAATAAAAAGTAATGCTTCTAGAAAAATATAAATTATATTCATGAAATCTAGATCAGTAAAACGTTTTCTAAAAAATATTAAGCATTAAAAGTTTGATGTTTTGGACCCAAATAAAAGTAAAAACTTTTGCTCATTGATACAAGTTAAACTATGGATTAGGAGAGATTTTCAAGGTACAGTTTTCTTGTTACATAGTCATATTTAGAATATCCCATAAATCAGTGAGAGACAAAAATGTAATTCTTTTTAGTATCAGGGAAAATACTTGAATAGGAACTAAGAGTATAAACAGATTTCCAATCAACCATGGGCGGGGGGGATGTTTAACATCATTGCCCATTATGGTGTGATTGCTTTAACTAGGATTCTAGTACTATGTTAAATAAAAGTGGTGAGAGTTTTGTTCATGACCATGGAGAAAGAGCTCTCAGTTTCTTCTCATTGAGGATGATATGAGCTGTGGGTTTTTCATATATGACCTTAATTATATTGAAATATGTTCCCTCTCAACTTACTTTGTTGAGGGTTTTCATCAGGAATGGATGTTGTACTATGTCAAATGTTTTTTCTACATCTGTTAAAATGGTCATATATTTCTTACCCTTTCTTTTATTTATGTTGTGTATCATGTTGATTTGCAAATATTGAACCACTCTTGCTACCCAGGAATAAATCACACTTGATCATGGATAACGCATGTAAATCAGCAAGGAAAAAGTAAAAATTTTACAACTTGCAGATGACAGGACACCCTATATAGAAAACTTGAAAGACTCTACCAAAAAACTGTTCAAACTGATACATGAATTCAGTAATGTCATAGGATACAAAATCAACAAACAGAAAGTTGTGTCATTTCTCTCCAGAAATAATGAAGCAGCAGAAAGAGAAACTAAGGAATCAACCTCATTTGTAATTGCACCAAAATCTCTAAGATACCTAGCAATAAACCTAACCAATGAGGTAAAAGACCTGTATCCTGAAAACTATCAAACACTGATGAAAGAAATTTAAGAGGACACAAAGAAATGGAAAAATATTCCATGCTCATGGAGTGGAAGAATAAATATTGTTAAAATGTCCATACTACCCAAAGCAATCTATACATGTAATGCAATCCCTATAAAAGTACCAACAGCATTTTTCACAGAGCTGGAACAAACAATTTTAAATTTCTATAGAACCAGAAAAAGAACCCAAGAAGCTGAAGCAACTTTCAAAAAGAAGAGCAAACTGGAGGCATCACAATTCTGTACTTCAAGTTATATTACCAAGCAGTACTGATCTGATCAGTATGGTACTGGCACACACACAAAAAGACACATAGATCAACAGAAAGGAAAACTGAGAAATGGACCCACAACTGTATGGTCAATCTTAAACAAAGCAACAAAGAATACCTAATGAGGGCAAAAAAGCAGTCTCTTCATCAAATAATGCTGGAAAAACAGGACAGCAACATAAAAATAATGAAATTGGACCACTTTCTTTCACCCTACACAAAAATAAACTCAAAATGGATTAAAGACCTAAATTGAGACTGGAAACCATTAAAATCCTAGAGGAAAGTCCAGGCAATAACCTCTCTGACATTGGTCATAGCAACTTCTTTCTAGATGTGTCTCTGGAGGCAAAGGAAACAAAATGCAAAAATAAACTATTGGGACTACATCAAAATAAAAAGCTTCTGCACAGTGAAGAAAACAATCAACAAAACTAAAATGCAACCTGCAGAATGGAAAAAGATATTTTCAAATGACCTATCTGAAAAGAGTTAGTATCCAAAAAATGCAAGTACTTATAAAACTCAATACCCCCAAAACAAATAACCCAATTTAAAAAAGGCAGATTACATAGACAGACATTTTTCCAAAGAAGACATCCACATGGCTAACAGACATATGAAAAGGTACTGAGCAGCTCTGATGATCAGGGAAATACAAATCAAACCTACAAGGAGAAATGACCTCACACCTGTCAGAATGGCTAAGATCAACAGCACCAGAAACAACAGGTGTTGGCAAGGATGTGGAGAAACGAGAACCCTCTTGCACTACTGATGGGAATGCAAACTGGTATAGCCACTGTGGAAAACAAAAAGTTGAAAAATAGAACTACCCCAGGATCCAGAGAGTGCACTACTAGGTATTTACCCAAATAATACAAAAATACTATTTCAAAGGGATATATGTACCGCAATGTTTATAGCAGGATTATCTATAATAAGAGCCATATTATGGAAACAGTAAATGTCTATCAACTGATGAAAGGTTAAAGAAGATGTGGTATATGTATACAATGGAATGTTATTCAGCCATAAAAATGAATGAAATTTTGTCATTTGCAACATGGATGGAGAAAGAGTATTTTGCTAAGTAAAATAAGTCAGAGAAAGACAAACATCTTATGGTTTCACTTATTTGTGGAAAATAGATAACAGAACAAAGCAGGGGGAGAGAGATGGGAAGGAGAGAGGAAGACAAACCAAGAAACATCCTCTTCACTATAGGGAAGAAACTGATGGTTACCAGAGGGGAGGTAGGTGAGGAGATGGGTAAAATAGGTGATAGGAATCAAGGAGGGCACTTACTGTGATGACCACTGGCTGTTGTATTAATGTGATGAGTCACTATATTGTACACCTGAAACTAATATTATACTCTATGTTAACAGCAATTTAAATAAAAACTTTAAAAGTACATTAATAAACATCATTGCAAGAAAGAGTTCATATGGCAGAGAAGTAGGTGGATCTTGGGTTTTCCTCGTCCTTCAAACACAACTGTATTCAGGTCAGATCAATTGGAACACCCAGGAAATCGACCTACAGACTGGCAGAAGGATCTCTATATTTGGAGGGAGACAGTGTGGCAGACATGAGGTACGTGGAAATGAAGTGGGGGAGAGAAAAATGGTGATGCTGTGGAGAAGCAAGGAACTGTTTCAATGAAGAAATGAAAGGGAGAGAAAGAGAAGGGGATTTAGAAAGTGCAGCATCAAATTTATATAAGAGGAAAACCTCTGGACCACAGAATGGAGAACAAGAAGTACTAAGTGTCACAGGTTTGGAGGGGTTGTTTTGTTGCAAAAAGCACTTGGAGCTCAAATTCTGAGGTTTTGGAAGTGCATGACTTTCTCGAGTGAGCTGTGATGTGCACTCTTGAGGAGGAGAGAACTGGCCTCTGAGTGCACTCTGAGTGCATAGTGTATTGTAGGGATCTCCAGGGCATACTGGGAGAGAACATTCACCTTCTGGAGTGCCTTTGGAAAAGGATATATTGCCTCCCCAAGGACAAAAGACCTCAGGGTCACCAGCCAAAGGCCTTTCATCAGTAGGAGACAGAGGTGCACATAAGGAATATAACCTTTGCTGCTTTTAGCAGTGCTACACCACAGATTCTGCACACTGTTTTTCTGGGACAGAGGGCTTCAGAAACAGCCTGCAGAGGATCTACTCCGGAGAAGGGGAGTGGATCTGTGTAGTGCTGGGTCGTTTAAGAGTTCAGGTTTTGGAAAAGTGTCTATTCATGTCTTCTGCCCATTTCTTCACTGGATTATGTGTTTTTTGAGTGTTGAGATTGGTAAGTTCTTTATAGATTTTGGATACTAACCCTTTATCCAATATGTCATTTGCAAATAGCATTTCCTATTCCACTAGTTCCTTTTTAGTTTTGTTGACTGTTTCCTTTGCAGAAGACCATGGGGGAAGGGATGGGGGAAAATAGTTATCAACAGAGAGGGAAGAAGGCAAACCATAAGAGATCTTAAATATAGAGAACAAACTGAGGGTAGATGGGGGCATGGAGGAGAGGAGAAAATGGGTGATGAACATAAAGGAGTGCACTTGGGATGTACACTGAGTGTTGTATGCAAGCAATGAACCACGGAAATCTACCCCAAAAACCAAGAGTGCATTTTACACACCATATGTTAACCAATTTGACAATAAATTATATTTTTTTTAAAAAAAAGAAGAAAAAAAATCTGGCAAAAGACTTGTGCACTAAAAACTATAAAAAAGAACACTGAAACAAAAAAGTCCTAAATATAAAAATATATATAAATCTACATATATATATATATTTACATATATATAGAGAGAGATCAGGTTTGAATCCCAGCTGCACACCAAAGAAAAATGCAAGAGAGTTGTGACAAAGCGGAGCTGACCACCCTTGCTACTCTGTGAGTGCTGCCTGAAGAGTGAGGAGTGTGAGATCCCCTAACTGACAAGAGATTCGGATGGCACCATTTTCCTCCCAACACCAACATGGTGGGACTTCAGACAGCAACACAGCAGCCCCCAATGGAGACATGACCTATTTACACCTAATCCTAT